>NW_027638135.1:0-65139 GCF_951216825.1 Electrona antarctica | reverse complement strand
TTTCACGATTTCGGAGGATTTGAAAAAAAGGTGAAAATCACGCAAAAGCGAAAGGCTATAGTCCATGGTGTCGGAGGGCATACTATAGTATGTCGTTTTTCACGATTTCGGAGGATTTGAAAAAAAGGTGAAAATCACGCAAAAGCGAAAGGCTATAGTCCATGGTGTCGGAGGGCATACTATAGTATGTCGTTTTTCACGATTTCGGAGGATTTGAAAAAAAAGGTGAAAATCACGCAAAAGCGAAAGGCTATAGTCCATGGTGTCGGAGGGCATACTATAGTATGTCGTTTTTCACGATTTCGGAGGATTTGAAAAAAAGGTGAAAATCACGCAAAAGCGAAAGGCTATAGTCCATGGTGTCGGAGGGCATACTATAGTATGTCGTTTTTCACGATTTCGGAGGATTTGAAAAAAAGGTGAAAATCACGCAAAAGCGAAAGGCTATAGTCCATGGTGTCGGAGGGCATACTATAGTATGTCGTTTTTCACGATTTCGGAGGATTTGAAAAAAAAGGTGAAAATCACGCAAAAGCGAAAGGCTATAGTCCATGGTGTCGGAGGGCATACTATAGTATGTCGTTTTTCACGATTTCGGAGGATTTGAAAAAAAGGTGAAAATCACGCAAAAGCGAAAGGCTATAGTCCATGGTGTCGGAGGGCATACTATAGTATGTCGTTTTTCACGATTTCGGAGGATTTGAAAAAAGGTGAAAATCACGCAAAAGCGAAAGGCTATAGTCCATGGTGTCGGAGGGCATACTATAGTATGTCGTTTTTCACGATTTCGGAGGATTTGAAAAAAAGGTGAAAATCACGCAAAAGCGAAAGGCTATAGTCCATGGTGTCGGAGGGCATACTATAGTATGTCGTTTTTCACGATTTCGGAGGATTTGAAAAAAGGTGAAAATCACGCAAAAGCGAAAGGCTATAGTCCATGTGTCGGAGGGCATACTATAGTATGTCGTTTTTCACGATTTCGGAGGATTTGAAAAAAAGGTGAAAATCACGCAAAAGCGAAAGGCTATAGTCCATGGTGTCGGAGGGCATACTATAGTATGTCGTTTTTCACGATTTCGGAGGATTTGAAAAAAAGGTGAAAATCACGCAAAAGCGAAAGGCTATAGTCCATGGTGTCGGAGGGCATACTATAGTATGTCGTTTTTCACGATTTCGGAGGATTTGAAAAAAAGGTGAAAATCACGCAAAAGCGAAAGGCTATAGTCCATGGTGTCGGAGGGCATACTATAGTATGTCGTTTTTCACGATTTCGGAGGATTTAAAAAAAAGGTGAAAATCACGCAAAAGCGAAAGGCTATAGTCCATGGTGTCGGAGGGCATACTATAGTATGTCGTTTTTCACGATTTCGGAGGATTGAAAAAAAGGTGAAAATCACGCAAAAGCGAAAGGCTATAGTCCATGTGTCGGAGGGCATACTATAGTATGTCGTTTTTCACAATTTCGGAGGATTTGAAAAAAAGGTGAAAATCACGCAAAAGCGAAAGGCTATAGTCCATGGTGTCGGAGGGCATACTATAGTATGTCGTTTTTCACGATTTCGGAGGATTTGAAAAAAGGTGAAAATCACGCAAAAGCGAAAGGCTATAGTCCATGGTGTCGGAGGGCATACTATAGTATGTCGTTTTTCACAATTTCGGACGATTTGAAAAAAAGGTGAAAATCACGCAAAAGCGAAAGGCTATAGTCCATGGTGTCGGAGGGCATACTATAGTATGTCGTTTTTCACAATTTCGGAGGATTTGAAAAAAGGTGAAAATCACGCAAAAGCGAAAGGCTATAGTCCATGGTGTCGGAGGGCATACTATAGTATGTCGTTTTTCACGATTTCGGAGGATTTAAAAAAAAGGTGAAAATCACGCAAAAGCGAAAGGCTATAGTCCATGGTGTCGGAGGGCATACTATAGTATGTCGTTTTTCACGATTTCGGAGGATTTGAAAAAAAGGTGAAAATCACGCAAAAGCGAAGGCTATAGTCCATGGTGTCGGAGGGCATACTATAGTATGTCGTTTTTCACGATTTCGGAGGATTTGAAAAAAAGGTGAAAATCACACAAAAGCGAAAGGCTATAGTCCATGGTGTCGGAGGGCATACTATAGTATGTCGTTTTTCACGATTTCGGAGGATTTAAAAAAAAGGTGAAAATCACGCAAAAGCGAAAGGCTATAGTCCATGGTGTCGGAGGGCATACTATAGTATGTCGTTTTTCACGATTTCGGAGGATTTGAAAAAAAGGTGAAAATCACGCAAAAGCGAAAGGCTATAGTCCATGGTGTCGGAGGGCATACTATAGTATGTCGTTTTTCACGATTTCGGAGGATTTGAAAAAAAGGTGAAAATCACGCAAAAGCGAAAGGCTATAGTCCATGGTGTCGGAGGGCATACTATAGTATGTCGTTTTTCACAATTTCGGAGGATTTGAAAAAAAGGTGAAAATCACGCAAAAGCGAAAGGCTATAGTCCATGGTGTCGGAGGGCATACTATAGTATGTCGTTTTTCACGATTTCGGAGGATTTGAAAAAAAGGTGAAAATCACGCAAAAGCGAAAGGCTATAGTCCATGGTGTCGGAGGGCATACTATAGTATGTCGTTTTTCACGATTTCGGAGGATTTAAAAAAAAAGGTGAAAATCACGCAAAAGCGAAAGGCTATAGTCCATGGTGTCGGAGGGCATACTATAGTATGTCGTTTTTCACGATTTCGGAGGATTTGAAAAAAAGGTGAAAATCACGCAAAAGCGAAAGGCTATAGTCCATGGTGTCGGAGGGCATACTATAGTATGTCGTTTTTCACGATTTCGGAGGATTTGAAAAAAAGGTGAAAATCACACAAAAGCGAAAGGCTATAGTCCATGGTGTCGGAGGGCATACTATAGTATGTCGTTTTTCACGATTTCGGAGGATTTGAAAAAAAGGTGAAAATCACGCAAAAGCGAAAGGCTATAGTCCATGGTGTCGGAGGGCATACTATAGTATGTCGTTTTTCACGATTTCGGAGGATTTGAAAAAAAGGTGAAAATCACGCAAAAGCGAAAGGCTATAGTCCATGGTGTCGGAGGGCATACTATAGTATGTCGTTTTTCACAATTTCGGAGGATTTGAAAAAAAGGTGAAAATCACGCAAAAGTGAAAGGCTATAGTCCATGGTGTCGGAGGGCATACTATAGTATGTCGTTTTTCACGATTTCGGAGGATTTGAAAAAAAGGTGAAAATCACGCAAAAGCGAAAGGCTATAGTCCATGGTGTCGGAGGGCATACTATAGTATGTCGTTTTTCACGATTTCGGAGGATTTGAAAAAAAGGTGAAAATCACGCAAAAGCGAAAGGCTATAGTCCATGGTGTCGGAGGGCATACTATAGTATGTCGTTTTTCACGATTTCGGAGGATTTGAAAAAAAGGTGAAAATCACGCAAAAGCGAAAGGCTATAGTCCATGGTGTCGGAGGGCATACTATAGTATGTCGTTTTTCACAATTTCGGAGGATTTGAAAAAAAGGTGAAAATCACGCAAAAGCGAAAGGCTATAGTCCATGGTGTCGGAGGGCATACTATAGTATGTCGTTTTTCACGATTTCGGAGGATTTGAAAAAAAGGTGAAAATCACGCAAAAGCGAAAGGCTATAGTCCATGGTGTCGGAGGGCATACTATAGTATGTCGTTTTTCACGATTTCGGAGGATTTGAAAAAAAGGTGAAAATCACGCAAAAGCGAAAGGCTATAGTCCATGGTGTCGGAGGGCATACTATAGTATGTCGTTTTTCACGATTTCGGAGGATTTGAAAAAAAGGTGAAAATCACGCAAAAGCGAAAGGCTATAGTCCATGGTGTCGGAGGGCATACTATAGTATGTCGTTTTTCACGATTTCGGAGGATTTAAAAAAAAAGGTGAAAATCACGCAAAAGCGAAAGGCTATAGTCCATGGTGTCGGAGGGCATACTATAGTATGTCGTTTTTCACGATTTCGGAGGATTTGAAAAAAAGGTGAAAATCACGCAAAAGCGAAAGGCTATAGTCCATGGTGTCGGAGGGCATACTATAGTATGTCGTTTTTCACGATTTCGGAGGATTTGAAAAAAAGGTGAAAATCACGCAAATGCGAAAGGCTATAGTCCATGGTGTCGGAGGGCATACTATAGTATGTCGTTTTTCACGATTTCGGAGGATTTAAAAAAAAAAGGTGAAAATCACGCAAAAGCGAAAGGCTATAGTCCATGGTGTCGGAGCGCATACTATAGTATGTGGTTTTTCACGATTTCGGAGGATTTGAAAAAAAGGTGAAAATCACGCAAAAGCGAAAGGCTATAGTCCATGGTGTCGGAGGGCATACTATAGTATGTCGTTTTTCACGATTTCGGAGGATTTGAAAAAAGGTGAAAATCACGCAAAAGCGAAAGGCTATAGTCCATGGTGTCGGAGGGCATACTATAGTATGTCGTTTTTCACGATTTCGGAGGATTTGAAAAAAAGGTGAAAATCACGCAAAAGCGAAAGGCTATAGTCCATGGTGTCGGAGGGCATACTATAGTATGTCGTTTTTCACGATTTCGGAGGATTTGAAAAAAAGGTGAAAATCACGCAAAAGCGAAAGGCTATAGTCCATGGTGTCGGAGGGCATACTATAGTATGTCGTTTTTCACGATTTCGGAGGATTTGAAAAAAAGGTGAAAATCACGCAAAAGCGAAAGTCTATAGTCCATGGTGTCGGAGGGCATACTATAGTATGTCGTTTTTCACGATTTCGGAGGATTTGAAAAAAAGGTGAAAATCACGCAAAAGCGAAAGGCTATAGTCCATGGTGTCGGAGGGCATACTATAGTATGTCGTTTTTCACGATTTCGGAGGATTTAAAAAAAAAGGTGAAAATCACGCAAAAGCGAAAGGCTATAGTCCATGGTGTCGGAGGGCATACTATAGTATGTCGTTTTTCACGATTTCGGAGGATTTGAAAAAAAGGTGAAAATCACGCAAAAGCGAAAGGCTATAGTCCATGGTGTCGGAGGGCATACTATAGTATGTCGTTTTTCACAATTTCGGAGGATTTGAAAAAAAGGTGAAAATCACGCAAAAGCGAAAGGCTATAGTCCATGGTGTCGGAGGGCATACTATAGTATGTCGTTTTTCACGATTTCGGAGGATTTGAAAAAAAGGTGAAAATCACGCAAAAGCGAAAGGCTATAGTCCATGGTGTCGGAGGGCATACTATAGTATGTCGTTTTTCACAATTTCGGACGATTTGAAAAAAAGGTGAAAATCACGCAAAAGCGAAAGGCTATAGTCCATGGTGTCGGAGGGCATACTATAGTATGTCGTTTTTCACAATTTCGGAGGATTTGAAAAAAAGGTGAAAATCACGCAAAAGCGAAAGGCTATAGTCCATGGTGTCGGAGGGCATACTATAGTATGTCGTTTTTCACGATTTCGGAGGATTTAAAAAAAAAGGTGAAAATCACGCAAAAGCGAAAGGCTATAGTCCATGGTGTCGGAGGGCATACTATAGTATGTCGTTTTTCACGATTTCGGAGGATTTGAAAAAAAGGTGAAAATCACGCAAAAGCGAAAGGCTATAGTCCATGGTGTCGGAGGGCATACTATAGTATGTCGTTTTTCACGATTTCGGAGGATTTGAAAAAAAGGTGAAAATCACGCAAAAGCGAAATGCTATAGTCCATGGTGTCGGAGGGCATACTATAGTATGTCGTTTTTCACAATTTCGGAGGATTTGAAAAAAAGGTGAAAATCACGCAAAAGCGAAAGGCTATAGTCCATGGTGTCGGAGGGCATACTATAGTATGTCGTTTTTCACGATTTCGGAGGATTTGAAAAAAAGGTGAAAATCACGCAAAAGCGAAAGGCTATAGTCCATGGTGTCGGAGGGCATACTATAGTATGTCGTTTTTCACGATTTCGGAGGATTTGAAAAAAAGGTGAAAATCACGCAAAAGCGAAAGGCTATAGTCCATGGTGTCGGAGGGCATACTATAGTATGTCGTTTTTCACGATTTCGGAGGATTTGAAAAAAAGGTGAAAATCACGCAAAAGCGAAAGGCTATAGTCCATGGTGTCGGAGGGCATACTATAGTATGTCGTTTTTCACGATTTCGGAGGATTTGAAAAAAAGGTGAAAATCACGCAAAAGCGAAAGGCTATAGTCCATGGTGTCGGAGGGCATACTATAGTATGTCGTTTTTCACGATTTCGGAGGATTAAAAAAAAAGGTGAAAATCACGCAAAAGCGAAAGGCTATAGTCCATGGTGTCGGAGGGCATACTATAGTATGTCGTTTTTCGCGATTTCGGAGGATTTGAAAAAAAGGTGAAAATCACGCAAAAGCGAAAGGCTATAGTCCATGGTGTCGGAGGGCATACTATAGTATGTCGTTTTTCACGATTTCGGAGGATTTGAAAAAAAGGTGAAAATCACGCAAAAGCGAAAGGCTATAGTCCATGGTGTCGGAGGGCATACTATAGTATGTCGTTTTTCACGATTTCGGAGGATTTTGAAAAAAAGGTGAAAATCACGCAAAAGCGAAAGGCTATAGTCCATGGTGTCGGAGGGCATACTATAGTATGTCGTTTTTCACAATTTCGGAGGATTTGAAAAAAAGGTGAAAATCACGCAAAAGCGAAAGGCTATAGTCCATGGTGTCGGAGGGCATACTATAGTATGTCGTTTTTCACAATTTCGGAGGATTTGAAAAAAAGGTGAAAATCACGCAAAAGCGAAAGGCTATAGTCCATGGTGTCGGAGGGCATACTATAGTATGTCGTTTTTCACGATTTCGGAGGATTTAAAAAAAAAGGTGAAAATCACGCAAAAGCGAAAGGCTATAGTCCATGGTGTCGGAGGGCATACTATAGTATGTCGTTTTTCACGATTTCGGAGGATTTAAAAAAAAGGTGAAAATCACGCAAAAGCGAAAGGCTATAGTCCATGGTGTCGGAGGGCATACTATTAGTCCAGTAATAATGTAATTTGACCTCTAACTAATTGCAAAAAAAACAAACTCAACTGATTTTGCATCTTCAATATATCCTGAATAACAGAAAGAAAGTTGCCTGGAATTGTCTGAGGGGAAAGTGTTGAAAATGGCCTGTACAGTATGGCCACCATTGACATCCTATTATAAGGCAATATTTTCTACATTTCCTTATGCTTTAAGTAGCATGTGACATATCAAACTAGGTTGTTGTCATGATGCTGAAGCCATTCCAAGCATTAGTTTTGCATAAAAACACTCATTGGGCAAAATTTGGCCATAGCAACTTGCCAAAATGTAATGAGGTCAGCACTTTTGGGCAAGTTGCTATGGCCAGATTTAGCCCAATGAGTGTTTTTATGCAAAACTAATGCTTGGAATGGATTCAGCATCATGAAAACCCCCTAGTTTGATATGTCACATGCTACTTAAAGCATAAGGACATTTAGAAAATTTTACCTTATAATAGGATGTCAATGGTGGCCACACTGTAGAGGCTATTTTCAACACTTTCCCCTCAGACAATTCCAGGCAACTTTTTTTTCTGTTATTCAGAATATATTGAAGATGCAAAATCAGCTGAGTTCGGTTTTTTTGCAATTAGTTAGAGGTTGATCCTGTATTTTCCATAGATTTCCTGTACTATATAGTATGTCGTTTTTCACGATTTCGGAGGATTTGAAAAAAAGGTGAAAATCACGCAAAAGCGAAAGGCTATAGTCCATGGTGTCGGAGGGCATACTATAGTATGTCGTTTTTCACGATTTCGGAGGATTTGAAAAAAAGGTGAAAATCACGCAAATGCGAAAGGCTATAGTCCATGGTGTCGGAGGGCATACTATAGTATGTCGTTTTTCACGATTTCGGAGGATTTTAAAAAAAAAGGTGAAAATCACGCAAAAGCGAAAGGCTATAGTCCATGGTGTCGGAGCGCATACTATAGTATGTCGTTTTTCACGATTTCGGAGGATTTGAAAAAAAGGTGAAAATCACGCAAAAGCGAAAGGCTATAGTCCATGGTGTCGGAGGGCATACTATAGTATGTCGTTTTTCACGATTTCGGAGGATTTAAAAAAAAAGGTGAAAATCACGCAAAAGCGAAAGGCTATAGTCCATGGTGTCGGAGGGCATACTATAGTATGTCGTTTTTCACGATTTCGGAGGATTTGAAAAAAATGTGAAAATCACGCAAAAGCGAAAGGCTATAGTCCATGGTGTCGGAGGGCATACTATAGTATGTCGTTTTTCACGATTTCGGAGGATTTGAAAAAAAGGTGAAAATCACGCAAAAGCGAAAGGCTATAGTCCATGGTGTCGGAGGGCATACTATAGTATGTCGTTTTTCACGATTTCGGAGGATTAAAAAAAAAGGTGAAAATCACGCAAAAGCGAAAGGCTATAGTCCATGGTGTCGGAGGGCATACTATAGTATGTCGTTTTTCGCGATTTCGGAGGATTTGAAAAAAAGGTGAAAATCACGCAAAAGCGAAAGGCTATAGTCCATGGTGTCGGAGGGCATACTATAGTATGTCGTTTTTCACGATTTCGGAGGATTTGAAAAAAAGGTGAAAATCACGCAAAAGCGAAAGGCTATAGTCCATGGTGTCGGAGGGCATACTATAGTATGTCGTTTGTCACGATTTCGGAGGATTTGAAAAAAAGGTGAAAATCACGCAAAAGCGAAAGGCTATAGTCCATGGTGTCGGAGGGCATACTATAGTATGTCGTTTTTCACGATTTCGGAGGATTTGAAAAAAAGGTGAAAATCACGCAAAAGCGAAAGGCTATAGTCCATGGTGTCGGAGGGCATACTATAGTATGTCGTTTTTCACGATTTCGGAGGATTTGAAAAAAAGGTGAAAATCACGCAAAAGCGAAAGGCTATAGTCCATGGTGTCGGAGGGCATACTATAGTATGTCGTTTTTCACGATTTCGGAGGATTTGAAAAAAAGGTGAAAATCACGCAAAAGCGAAAGGCTATAGTCCATGGTGTCGGAGGGCATACTATAGTATGTCGTTTTTCACGATTTCGGAGGATTTGAAAAAAAGGTGAAAATCACGCAAAAGCGAAAGGCTATAGTCCATGGTCTCGGACCGCATACTAGTATGTCGTTTTTCACGATTTCGGAGGATTTGAAAAAAAGGTGAAAATCACGCAAAAGCGAAAGGCTATAGTCCATGGTGTCGGAGGGCATACTATAGTATGTCGTTTTTCACGATTTCGGAGGATTTGAAAAAAAGGTGAAAATCACGCAAAAGCGAAAGGCTATAGTCCATGGTGTCGGAGGGCATACTATAGTATGTCGTTTTTCACGATTTCGGAGGATTTGAAAAAAAGGTGAAAATCACGCAAAAGCGAAAGGCTATAGTCCATGGTGTCGGAGGGCATACTATAGTATGTCGTTTTTCACGATTTCGGAGGATTTGAAAAAAAGGTGAAAATCACGCAAAAGCGAAAGGCTATAGTCCATGGTGTCGGAGGGCATACTATAGTATGTCGTTTTTCACGATTTCGGAGGATTTGAAAAAAAGGTGAAAATCAAGCAAAAGCTAAAGGCTATAGTCCATGGTGTCGGAGGGCATACTATAGTATGTCGTTTTTCACGATTTCGGAGGATTTGAAAAAAAGGTGAAAATCACGCAAAAGCGAAAGGCTATAGTCCATGGTGTCGGAGGGCATACTATAGTATGTCGTTTTTCACGATTTCGGAGGATTTGAAAAAAAGGTGAAAATCACGCAAAAGCGAAAGGCTATAGTCCATGGTCTCGGACCGCATACTAGTATGTCGTTTTTCACGATTTCGGAGGATTTGAAAAAAAGGTGAAAATCACGCAAAAGCGAAAGGCTATAGTCCATGGTGTCGGAGGGCATACTATAGTATGTCGTTTTTCACGATTTCGGAGGATTTGAAAAAAAGGTGAAAATCACGCAAAAGCGAAAGGCTATAGTCCATGGTGTCGGAGGGCATACTATAGTATGTCGTTTTTCACGATTTCGGAGGATTTGAAAAAAAGGTGAAAATCACGCAAAAGCGAAAGGCTATAGTCCATGGTGTCGGAGGGCATACTATAGTCTGTCGTTTTTCACGATTTCGGAGGATTTGAAAAAAAGGTGAAAATCACGCAAAAGCGAAAGGCTATAGTCCATGGTGTCGGAGGGCATACTATAGTATGTCGTTTTTCACGATTTCGGAGGATTTGAAAAAAAGGTGAAAATCACGCAAAAGCGAAAGGCTATAGTCCATGGTTTCGGAGGGCATACTATAGTATGTCGTTTTTCACGATTTCGGAGGATTTGAAAAAAAGGTGAAAATCACGCAAAAGCGAAAGGCTATAGTCCATGGTGTCGGAGGGCATACTATAGTATGTCGTTTTTCACGATTTCGGAGGATTTGAAAAAAAGGTGAAAATCACGCAAAAGCGAAAGGCTATAGTCCATGGTCTCGGACCGCATACTAGTATGTCGTTTTTCACGATTTCTGAGGATTTGAAAAAAAGGTGAAAATCACGCAAAAGCGAAAGGCTATAGTCCATGGTGTCGGAGGGCATACTATAGTATGTCGTTTTTCACGATTTCGGAGGATTTGAAAAAAAGGTGAAAATCACGCAAAAGCGAAAGGCTATAGTCCATGGTGTCGGAGGGCATACTATAGTATGTAGTTTTTCACGATTTCGGAGGATTTGAAAAAAAGGTGAAAATCACGCAAAAGCGAAAGGCTATAGTCCATGGTGTCGGAGGGCATACTATAGTATGTCGTTTTTCACGATTTCGGAGGATTTGAAAAAAAGGTGAAAATCACGCAAAAGCGAAAGGCTATAGTCCATGGTGTCGGAGGGCATACTATAGTATGTCGTTTTTCACGATTTCGGAGGATTTGAAAAAAAGGTGAAAATCACGCAAAAGCGAAAGGCTATAGTCCATGGTGTCGGAGGGCATACTATAGTATGTCGTTTTTCACGATTTCGGAGGATTTGAAAAAAAGGTGAAAATCACGCAAAAGCGAAAGGCTATAGTCCATGGTCTCGGACCGCATACTAGTATGTCGTTTTTCACGATTTCGGAGGATTTGAAAAAAAGGTGAAAATCACGCAAAAGCGAAAGGCTATAGTCCATGGTGTCGGAGGGCATACTATAGTATGTCGTTTTTCACGATTTCGGAGGATTTGAAAAAAAGGTGAAAATCACGCAAAAGCGAAAGGCTATAGTCCATGGTGTCGGAGGGCATACTATAGTATGTCGTTTTTCACGATTTCGGAGGATTTGAAAAAAAGGTGAAAATCACGCAAAAGCGAAAGGCTATAGTCCATGGTGTCGGAGGGCATACTATAGTATGTCGTTTTTCACGATTTCGGAGGATTTGAAAAAAAGGTGAAAATCTCGCAAAAGCGAAAGGCTATAGTGCATGGTGTCGGAGGGCATACTATAGTATGTCGTTTTTCACGATTTCGGAGGATTTGAAAAAAAGGTGAAAATCACGCAAAAGCGAAAGGCTATAGTCCATGGTTTCGGAGGGCATACTATAGTATGTCGTTTTTCACGATTTCGGAGGATTTGAAAAAAAGGTGAAAATCACGCAAAAGCGAAAGGCTATAGTCCATGGTGTCGGAGGGCATACTATAGTATGTCGTTTTTCACGATTTCGGAGGATTTGAAAAAAAGGTGAAAATCACGCAAAAGCGAAAGGCTATAGTCCATGGTCTCGGACCGCATACTAGTATGTCGTTTTTCACGATTTCGGAGGATTTGAAAAAAAGGTGAAAATCACGCAAAAGCGAAAGGCTATAGTCCATGGTGTCGGAGGGCATACTATAGTATGTCGTTTTTCACGATTTCGGAGGATTTGAAAAAAAGGTGAAAATCACGCAAAAGCGAAAGGCTATAGTCCATGGTGTCGGAGGGCATACTATAGTATGTAGTTTTTCACGATTTCGGAGGATTTGAAAAAAAGGTGAAAATCACGCAAAAGCGAAAGGCTATAGTCCATGGTGTCGGAGGGCATACTATAGTATGTCGTTTTTCACGATTTCGGAGGATTTGAAAAAAAGGTGAAAATCACGCAAAAGCGAAAGGCTATAGTCCATGGTGTCGGAGGGCATACTATAGTATGTCGTTTTCACGATTTCGGAGGATTTGAAAAAAAGGTGAAAATCACGCCAAAGCGAAAGGCTATAGTCCATGGTGTCGGAGGGCATACTATAGTATGTCGTTTTTCACGATTTCGGAGGATTTAAAAAAAAGGTGAAAATCACGCAAAAGCGAAAGGCTATAGTCCATGGTGTCGGAGGGCATACTATAGTATGTCAGTTTCACGATTTCGGAGGATTTGAAAAAAAGGTGAAAATCACGCAAAAGCGAAAGGCTATAGTCCATGGTGTCGGAGGGCATACTATAGTATGTCGTTTTTCACGATTTCGGAGGATTTGAAAAAAAGGTGAAAATCACGCAAAAGCGAAAGGCTATAGTCCATGGTGTCGGAGGGCATACTATAGTATGTCGTTTTTCACGATTTCGGAGGATTTGAAAAAAAGGTGAAAATCACGCAAAAGCGAAAGGCTATAGTCCATGGTCTCGGACCGCATACTAGTATGTCGTTTTTCACGATTTCGGAGGATTTGAAAAAAAGGTGAAAATCACGCAAAAGCGAAAGGCTATAGTCCATGGTGTCGGAGGGCATACTATAGTATGTCGTTTTTCACGATTTCGGAGGATTTGAAAAAAAGGTGAAAATCACGCAAAAGCGAAAGGCTATAGTCCATGGTGTCGGAGGGCATACTATAGTATGTCGTTTTTCACGATTTCGGAGGATTTGAAAAAAAGGTGAAAATCACGCAAAAGCGAAAGGCTATAGTCCATGGTGTCGGAGGGCATACTATAGTATGTCGTTTTTCACGATTTCGGAGGATTTGAAAAAAAGGTGAAAATCACGCAAAAGCGAAAGGCTATAGTCCATGGTGTCGGAGGGCATACTATAGTATGTCGTTTTTCACGATTTCGGAGGATTTGAAAAAAAGGTGAAAATCACGCAAAAGCGAAAGGCTATAGTCCATGGTGTCGGAGGGCATACTATAGTATGTCGTTTTTCACAATTTCGGAGGATTTTAAAAAAAAGGTGAAAATCACGCAAAAGCGAAAGGCTATAGTCCATGGTGTCGGAGGGCATACTATAGTATGTCGTTTTTCGCGATTTCGGAGGATTTGAAAAAAAGGTGAAAATCACGCAAAAGCGAAAGGCTATAGTCCATGGTGTCGGAGGGCATACTATAGTATGTCGTTTTTCACGATTTCGGAGGATTTGAAAAAAAGGTGAAAATCACGCAAAAGCGAAAAGGCTATAGTCCATGGTGTCGGAGGGCATACTATAGTATGTCGTTTTTCACGATTTCGGAGGATTTGAAAAAAAGGTGAAAATCACGCAAAAGCGAAAGGCTATAGTCCATGGTGTCGGAGGGCATACTATAGTATGTCGTTTTTCACGATTTCGGAGGATTTGAAAAAAAGGTGAAATCACGCAAAAGCGAAAGGCTATAGTCCATGGTGTCGGAGGGCATACTATAGTATGTCGTTTTTCACGATTTTGGAGGATTTGAAAAAAAGGTGAAAATCACGCAAAAGCGAAAGGCTATAGTCCATGGTGTCGGAGGGCATACTATAGTATGTCGTTTTTCACGATTTCGGAGGATTTAAAAAAAAGGTGAAAATCACGCAAAAGCGAAAGGCTATAGTCCATGGTGTCGGAGGGCATACTATAGTATGTCGTTTTTCACGATTTCGGAGGATTTAAAAAAAAGGTGAAAATCACGCAAAAGCGAAAGGCTATAGTCCATGGTGTCGGAGGGCATACTATAGTATGTCGTTTTTCACGATTTCGGAGGATTTGAAAAAAAGGTGAAAATCACGCAAAAGCGAAAGGCTATAGTCCATGGTGTCGGAGGGCATACTATAGTATGTCGTTTTTCACGATTTCGGAGGATTTTAAAAAAGGTGAAAATCACGCAAAAGCGAAAGGCTATAGTCCATGGTGTCGGAGGGCATACTATAGTATGTCGTTTTTCACGATTTCGGAGGATTTGAAAAAAAGGTGAAAATCACGCAAAAGCGAAAGGCTATAGTCCATGGTGTCGGAGGGCATACTATAGTATGTCAGTTTCACGATTTCGGAGGATTTGAAAAAAAGGTGAAAATCACGCAAAAGCGAAAGGCTATAGTCCATGGTGTCGGAGGGCATACTATAGTATGTCGTTTTTCACAATTTCGGAGGATTTAAAAAAAGGTGAAAATCACGCAAAAGCGAAAGGCTATAGTCCATGGTGTCGGAGGGCATACTATAGTATGTCGTTTTTCGCGATTTCGGAGGATTTGAAAAAAAGGTGAAAATCACGCAAAAGCGAAAGGCTATAGTCCATGGTGTCGGAGGGCATACTATAGTATGTCGTTTTTCACGATTTCGGAGGATTTGAAAAAAAGGTGAAAATCACGCAAAAGCGAAAAGGCTATAGTCCATGGTGTCGGAGGGCATACTATAGTATGTCGTTTTTCACGATTTCGGAGGATTTGAAAAAAAGGTGAAAATCACGCAAAAGCGAAAGGCTATAGTCCATGGTGTCGGAGGGCATACTATAGTATGTCGTTTTTCACGATTTCGGAGGATTTGAAAAAAAGGTGAAAATCACGCAAAAGCGAAAGGCTATAGTCCATGGTGTCGGAGGGCATACTATAGTATGTCGTTTTTCACGATTTCGGAGGATTTAAAAAAAGGTGAAAATCACGCAAAAGCGAAAGGCTATAGTCCATGGTGTCGGAGGGCATACTATAGTATGTCGTTTTTCACGATTTCGGAGGATTTAAAAAAAAGGTGAAAATCACGCAAAAGCGAAAGGCTATAGTCCATGGTGTCGGAGGGCATACTATAGTATGTCGTTTTTCACGATTTCGGAGGATTTGAAAAAAAGGTGAAAATCACGCAAAAGCGAAAGGCTATAGTCCATGGTGTCGGAGGGCATACTATAGTATGTCGTTTTTCACGATTTCGGAGGATTTAAAAAAAAGGTGAAAATCACGCAAAAGCGAAAGGCTATAGTCCATGGTGTCGGAGGGCATACTATAGTATGTCGTTTTTCACGATTTCGGAGGATTTGAAAAAAAGGTGAAAATCACGCAAAGCGAAAGGCTATAGTCCATGGTGTCGGAGGGCATACTATAGTATGTCAGTTTCACGATTTCGGAGGATTTGAAAAAAGGTGAAAATCACGCAAAAGCGAAAGGCTATAGTCCATGGTGTCGGAGGGCATACTATAGTATGTCGTTTTTTCACGATTTCGGAGGATTTGAAAAAAAGGTGAAAATCACGCAAAAGCGAAAGGCTATAGTCCATGGTGTCGGAGGGCATACTATAGTATGTCGTTTTTCACGATTTCGGAGGATTTGAAAAAAAGGTGAAAATCACGCAAAAGCGAAAGGCTATAGTCCATGGTGTCGGAGGGCATACTATAGTATGTCGTTTTTCACGATTTCGGAGGATTTGAAAAAAAGGTGAAAATCACGCAAAAGCGAAAGGCTATAGTCCATGGTGTCGGAGGGCATACTATAGTATGTCGTTTTTCACGATTTCGGAGGATTTGAAAAAAAGGTGAAAATCACGCTAAAGCGAAAGGCTATAGTCCATGGTGTCGGAGGGGCATACTATAGTATGTCGTTTTTCACGATTTCGGAGGATTTAAAAAAAAAGGTGAAAATCACGCAAAAGCGAAAGGCTATAGTCCATGGTGTCGGAGGGCATACTATAGTATGTCGTTTTTCACGATTTCGGAGGATTTGAAAAAAAGGTGAAAATCACGCAAAAGCGAAAGGCTATAGTCCATGGTGTCGGAGGGCATACTATAGTATGTCGTTTTTCACGATTTCGGAGGATTTGAAAAAAAGGTGAAAATCACGCAAAAGCGAAAGGCTATAGTCCATGGTGTCGGAGGGCATACTATAGTATGTCGTTTTTCACGATTTCGGAGGATTTGAAAAAAAGGTGAAAATCACGCAAAAGCGAAAGGCTATAGTCCATGATGTCGGAGGGCATACTATAGTATGTCGTTTTTCACAATTTCGGAGGATTTGAAAAAAAGGTGAAAATCACGCAAAAGCGAAAGGCTATAGTCCATGGTGTCGGAGGGCATACTATAGTATGTCGTTTTTCACAATTTCGGAGGATTTGAAAAAAAGGTGAAAATCACGCAAAAGCGAAAGGCTATAGTCCATGGTGTCGGAGGGCATACTATAGTATGTCGTTTTTCACGATTTCGGAGGATTTAAAAAAAAGGTGAAAATCACGCAAAAGCGAAAGGCTATAGTCCATGGTGTCGGAGGGCATACTATAGTATGTCGTTTTTCACGATTTCGGAGGATTTGAAAAAAAGGTGAAAATCACGCAAAAGCGAAAGGCTATAGTCCATGGTGTCGGAGGGCATACTATAGTATGTCGTTTTTCACGATTTCGGAGGATTTGAAAAAAAGGTGAAAATCACGCAAAAGCGAAAGGCTATAGTCCATGGTGTCGGAGGGCATACTATAGTATGTCGTTTTTCACGATTTCGGAGGATTTAAAAAAAAAGGTGAAAATCACGCAAAAGCGAAAGGCTATAGTCCATGGTGTCGGAGGGCATACTATAGTATGTCGTTTTTCACGATTTCGGAGGATTTGAAAAAAAGGTGAAAATCACGCAAAAGCGAAAGGCTATAGTCCATGGTGTCGGAGGGCATACTATAGTATGTCGTTTTTCACGATTTCGGAGGATTTAAAAAAAAAGGTGAAAATCACGCAAAAGCGAAAGGCTATAGTCCATGGTGTCGGAGGGCATACTATAGTATGTCGTTTTTCACGATTTCGGAGGATTTGAAAAAAGGTGAAAATCACGCAAAAGCGAAAGGCTACAGTCCATGGTTTCGGAGGGCATACTATAGTATGTCGTTTTTCACGATTTCGGAGGATTTGAAAAAAAAGGTGAAAATCACGCAAAAGCGAAAGGCTATAGTCCATGGTGTCGGAGGGCATACTATAGTATGTCGTTTTTCACGATTTCGGAGGATTTGAAAAAAAGGTGAAAATCACGCAAAAGCGAAAGGCTATAGTCCATGGTCTCGGACCGCATACTAGTATGTCGTTTTCACGATTTCGGAGGATTTTGAAAAAAAGGTGAAAATCACGCAAAAGCGAAAGGCTATAGTCCATGGTGTCGGAGGGCATACTATGAGTATGTCGTTTTTCACGATTTCGGAGGATTTGAAAAAAAGGTGAAAATCACGCAAAAGCGAAAGGCTATAGTCCATGGTGTCGGAGGGCATACTATAGTATGTCGTTTTTCACGATTTCGGAGGATTTGAAAAAAGGTGAAAATCACGCAAAAGCGAAAGGCTATAGTCCATGGTGTCGGAGGGCATACTATAGTATGTCGTTTTTCACGATTTCGGAGGATTTGAAAAAAAGGTGAAAATCACGCAAAAGCGAAAGGCTATAGTCCATGGTGTCGGAGGGCATACTATAGTATGTCGTTTTTCACGATTTCGGAGGATTTGAAAAAAAGGTGAAAATCACGCAAAAGCGAAAGGCTATAGTCCATGGTGTCGGAGGGCATACTATAGTATGTCGTTTTTCACAATTTCGGAGGATTTAAAAAAAAGGTGAAAATCACGCAAAAGCGAAAGGCTATAGTCCATGGTGTCGGAGGGCATACTATAGTATGTCGTTTTTCGCGATTTCGGAGGATTTGAAAAAAAGGTGAAAATCACGCAAAAGCGAAAGGCTATAGTCCATGGTGTCGGAGGGCATACTATAGTATGTCGTTTTTCACGATTTCGGAGGATTTGAAAAAAAGGTGAAAATCACGCAAAAGCGAAAAGGCTATAGTCCATGGTGTCGGAGGGCATACTATAGTATGTCGTTTTTCACGATTTCGGAGGATTTGAAAAAAAGGTTAAAATCACGCAAAAGCGAAAGGCTATAGTCCATGGTGTCGGAGGGCATACTATAGTATGTCGTTTTTCACGATTTCGGAGGATTGAAAAAAAGGTGAAAATCACGCAAAAGCGAAAGGCTATAGTCCATGGTGTCGGAGGGCATACTATAGTATGTCGTTTTTCACGATTTTGGAGGATTTGAAAAAAAGGTGAAAATCACGCAAAAGCGAAAGGCTATAGTCCATGGTGTCGGAGGGCATACTATAGTATGTCGTTTTTCACGATTTCGGAGGATTTAAAAAAAAGGTGAAAATCACGCAAAAGCGAAAGGCTATAGTCCATGGTGTCGGAGGGCATACTATAGTATGTCGTTTTTCACGATTTCGGAGGATTTAAAAAAAAGGTGAAAATCACGCAAAAGCGAAAGGCTATAGTCCATGGTGTCGGAGGGCATACTATAGTATGCGTTTTTCACGATTTCGGAGGATTTGAAAAAAAGGTGAAAATCACGCAAAAGCGAAAGGCTATAGTCCATGGTGTCGGAGGGCATACTATAGTATGTCGTTTTTCACGATTTCGGAGGATTTGAAAAAAAGGTGAAAATCACGCAAAAGCGAAAGGCTATAGTCCATGGTGTCGGAGGGCATACTATAGTATGTCGTTTTTCACGATTTCGGAGGATTTAAAAAAAAAGGTGAAAATCACGCAAAAGCGAAAGGCTATAGTCCATGGTGTCGGAGGGCATACTATAGTATGTCGTTTTTCACGATTTCGGAGGATTTGAAAAAAAGGTGAAAATCATGCAAAAGCGAAAGGCTATAGTCCATGGTGTCGGAGGGCATACTATAGTATGTCGTTTTTCACGATTTCGGAGGATTTAAAAAAAAGGTGAAAATCACGCAAAAGCGAAAGGCTATAGTCCATGGTGTCGGAGGGCATACTATAGTATGTCGTTTTTCACGATTTCGGAGGATTTGAAAAAAGGTGAAAATCACGCAAAAGCGAAAGGCTACAGTCCATGGTTTCGGAGGGCATACTATAGTATGTCGTTTTTCACGATTTCGGAGGATTTGAAAAAAAAGGTGAAAATCACGCAAAAGCGAAAGGCTATAGTCCATGGTGTCGGAGGGCATACTATAGTATGTCGTTTTTCACGATTTCGGAGGATTTGAAAAAAAGGTGAAAATCACGCAAAAGCGAAAGGCTATAAGTCCATGGTCTCGGACCGCATACTAGTATGTCGTTTTTCACGATTTCGGAGGATTTGAAAAAAAGGTGAAAATCACGCAAAAGCGAAAGGCTATAGTCCATGGTGTCGGAGGGCATACTATAGTATGTCGTTTTTCACGATTTCGGAGGATTTGAAAAAAAGGTGAAAATCACGCAAAAGCGAAAGGCTATAGTCCATGGTGTCGGAGGGCATACTATAGTATGTCGTTTTTCACGATTTCGGAGGATTTGAAAAAAAAGGTGAAAATCACGCAAAAGCGAAAGGCTATAGTCCATGGTGTCGGAGGGCATACTATAGTATGTCGTTTTTCACGATTTCGGAGGATTTGAAAAAAAGGTGAAAATCACGCAAAGCGAAAGGCTATAGTCCATGGTGTCGGAGGGCATACTATAGTATGTCGTTTTTCACGATTTCGGAGGATTTGAAAAAAAAGGTGAAAATCACGCAAAAGCGAAAGGCTATAGTCCATGGTGTCGGAGGGCATACTATAGTATGTCGTTTTTCACGATTTCGGAGGATTTGAAAAAAAGGTGAAATCACGCAAAAGCGAAAGGCTATAGTCCATGGTGTCGGAGGGCATACTATAGTATGTCGTTTTTCACGATTTCGGAGGATTTGAAAAAAAGGTGAAAATCACGCAAAAGCGAAAGGCTATAGTCCATGGTGTCGGAGGGCATACTATAGTATGTCGTTTTTCACGATTTCGGAGGATTTGAAAAAAAGGTGAAAATCACGCAAAAGCGAAAGGCTATAGTCCATGGTGTCGGAGGGCATACTATAGTATGTCGTTTTCACGATTTCGGAGGATTTGAAAAAAAGGTGAAAATCAAAATCACGCAAAAGCGAAAGGCTATAGTCCATGGTGTCGGAGGGCATACTATAGTATGTCGTTTTTCACGATTTCGGAGGATTTTAAAAAAAAAGGTGAAAATCACGCAAAAGCGAAAGGCTATAGTCCATGGTGTCGGAGGGCATACTATAGTATGTCGTTTTTCACGATTTCGGAGGATTTAAAAAAAAAGGTGAAAATCACGCAAAAGCGAAAGGCTATAGTCCATGGTGTCGGAGGGCATACTATAGTATGTCGTTTTTCACGATTTCGGAGGATTTGAAAAAAAGGTGAAAATCACGCAAAAGCGAAAGGCTATAGTCCATGGTGTCGGAGGGCATACTATAGTATGTCGTTTTTCACGATTTCGGAGGATTTAAAAAAAAAGGTGAAAATCACGCAAAAGCGAAAGGCTATAGTCCATGGTGTCGGAGGGCATACTATAGTATGTCGTTTTTCACGATTTCGGAGGATTTTAAAAAAAAGGTGAAAATCACGCAAAAGCGAAAGGCTATAGTCCATGGTGTCGGAGGGCATACTATAGTATGTCGTTTTTCACGATTTCGGAGGATTTGAAAAAAAGGTGAAAATCACGCAAAAGCGAAAGGCTATAGTCCATGGTGTCGGAGGGCATACTATAGTATGTCGTTTTTCACGATTTCGGAGGATTTAAAAAAAAAGGTGAAAATCACGCAAAAGCGAAAGGCTATAGTCCATGGTGTCGGAGGGCATACTATAGTATGTCGTTTTTCACGATTTCGGAGGATTAAAAAAAAAGGTGAAAATCACGCAAAAGCGAAAGGCTATAGTCCATGGTGTCGGAGGGCATACTATAGTATGTCGTTTTTCACGATTTCGGAGGATTTGAAAAAAAAGGTGAAAATCACGCAAAAGCGAAAGGCTATAGTCCATGGTGTCGGAGGGCATACTATAGTATGTCGTTTTTCACGATTTCGGAGGATTTAAAAAAAAAGGTGAAAATCACGCAAAAGCGAAAGGCTATAGTCCATGGTGTCGGAGGGCATACTATAGTATGTCGTTTTTCACGATTTCGGAGGATTTAAAAAAAAAAGGTGAAAATCACGCAAAAGCGAAAGGCTATAGTCCATGGTGTCGGAGGGCATACTATAGTATGTGCGTTTTTCACGATTTCGGAGGATTTAAAAAAAAAGGTGAAAATCACGCAAAAGCGAAAGGCTATCGTCCATGGTGTCGGAGGGCATACTATTGTATGTCGTTTTTCACGATTTCGGAGGATTTGAAAAAAAGGTGAAAATCACGCAAAAGCGAAAGGCTATAGTCCATGGTGTCGGAGAGCATACTATAGTATGTCGTTTTTAACGATTTCGGAGGATTTTAAAAAAAAAGGTGAAAATCACGCAAAAGCAAAAGGCTATAGTCCATGGTGTCGGAGGGCATACTATAGTATGTCGTTTTTCACGATTTCGGAGGATTAAAAAAAAAGGTGAAAATCACGCAAAAGCGAAAGGCTATAGTCCATGGTGTCGGAGGGCATACTATAGTATGTCGTTTTTCACGATTTCGGAGGATTTGAAAAAAAGGTGAAAATCACGCAAAAGCGAAAGGCTATAGTCCATGGTGTGGGAGGGCATACTATAGTATGTCGTTTTTCACGATTTCGGAGGATTTAAAAAAAAAGGTGAAAATCACGCAAAAGCGAAAGGCTATAGTCCATGTTGTCGGAGGGCATACTATAGTATGTCGTTTTTCACGATTTCGGAGGATTTGAAAAAAAGGTGAAAATCACGCAAAAGCGAAAGGCTATAGTCCATGGTGTCGGAGGGCATACTATAGTATGTCGTTTTTCACGATTTCGGAGGATTTGAAAAAAAGGTGAAAATCACGCAAAAGCGAAAGGCTATAGTCCATGGTGTCGGAGGGCATACTATAGTATGTCGTTTTTCACGATTTCGGAGGATTAAAAAAAAAGGTGAAAATCACGCAAAAGCGAAAGGCTATAGTCCATGGTGTCGGAGGGCATACTATAGTATGTCGTTTTTCACGATTTCGGAGGATTTAAAAAAAAAAGGTGAAAATCACGCAAAAGCGAAAGGCTATAGTCCATGGTCTCGGACCGCATACTAGTATGTAGTTTTTCACGATTTTGGAGGATTTTAAAAAAAAAAGGTGAAAATCACGCAAAAGCGAAAGGCTATAGTCCATGGTGTCGGAGGGCATACTATAGTATGTCGTTTTTCACGATTTCGGAGGATTTAAAAAAAAAGGTGAAAATCACGCAAAAGCAAAAGGCTATAGTCCATGGTGTCGGAGGGCATACTATAGTATGTCGTTTTTCACGATTTCGGAGGATTAAAAAAAAAGGTGAAAATCACGCAAAAGCGAAAGGCTATAGTCCATGGTGTCGGAGGGCATACTATAGTATGTCGTTTTTCACGATTTCGGAGGATTTGAAAAAAAGGTGAAAATCACGCAAAAGCGAAAGGCTATAGTCCATGGTGTCGGAGGGCATACTATAGTATGTGGTTTTTCACGATTTTGGAGGATTTTAAAAAAAAAGGTGAAAATCACGCAAAAGCGAAAGGCTATAGTCCATGGTGTCGGAGGGCATACTATAGTATGTCGTTTTTCACGATTTCGGAGGATTTGAAAAAAAGGTGAAAATCACGCAAAAGCGAAAGGCTATAGTCCATGGTGTCGGAGAGCATACTATAGTATGTCGTTTTTAACGATTTCGGAGGATTTAAAAAAAAGGTGAAAATCACGCGAAAGCAAAAGGCTATAGTCCATGGTGTCGGAGGGCATACTATAGTATGTCGTTTTTCCACGATTTCGGAGGATTTAAAAAAAAAGGTGAAAATCACGCAAAAGCGAAAGGCTATAGTCCATGGTCTCGGACCGCATACTAGTATGTCGTTTTTCACGATTTCGGAGGATTTAAAAAAAAAAGGTGAAAATCACGCAAAAGCGAAAGGCGTGTCGGAGGGCATACTATAGTATGTCGTTTTTCACGATTTCGGAGGATTAAAAAAAAAGGTGAAAATCACGCAAAAGCGAAAGGCTATAGTCCATGGTGTCGGAGGGCATACTATAGTATGTCGTTTTTCACGATTTCGGAGGATTTGAAAAAAAGGTGAAAATCACGCAAAAGCGAAAGGCTATAGTCCATGGTGTCGGAGGGCATACTATAGTATGTCGTTTTTCACGATTTCGGAGGATTAAAAAAAAAGGTGAAAATCACGCAAAAGCGAAAGGCTATAGTCCATGGTGTCGGAGGGCATACTATAGTATGTCGTTTTTCACGATTTCGGAGGATTTGAAAAAAAGGTGAAAATCACGCAAAAGCGAAAGGCTATAGTCCATGGTGTCGGAGGGCATACTATAGTATGTCGTTTTTCACGATTTCGGAGGATTTGAAAAAAAGGTGAAAATCACGCAAAAGCGAAAGGCTATAGTCCATGGTGTCGGAGGGCATACTATAGTATGTCGTTTTTCACGATTTCGGAGGATTTGAAAAAAAGGTGAAAATCACGCAAAAGCGAAAGGCTATAGTCCATGGTGTCGGAGGGCATACTATAGTATGTCGTTTTTCACGATTTCGGAGGATTTAAAAAAAAAGGTGAAAATCACGCAAAAGCGAAAGGCTATAGTCCATGGTGTCGGAGAGCATACTATAGTATGTCGTTTTTAACGATTTCGGAGGATTTAAAAAAAAGGTGAAAATCACGCGAAAGCAAAAGGCTATAGTCCATGGTGTCGGAGGGCATACTATAGTATGTCGTTTTTCACGATTTCGGAGGATTAAAAAAAAAGGTGAAAATCACGCAAAAGCGAAAGGCTATAGTCCATGGTGTCGGAGGGCATACTATAGTATGTCGTTTTTCACGATTTCGGAGGATTTGAAAAAAAGGTGAAAATCACGCAAAAGCGAAAGGCTATAGTCCATGGTGTCGGAGGGCATACTATAGTATGTCGTTTTTCACGATTTCGGAGGATTAAAAAAAAAGGTGAAAATCACGCAAAAGCGAAAGGCTATAGTCCATGGTGTCGGAGGGCATACTATAGTATGTCGTTTTTCACGATTTCGGAGGATTAAAAAAAAAGGTGAAAATCACGCAAAAGCGAAAGGCTATAGTCCATGGTGTCGGAGGGCATACTATAGTATGTCGTTTTTCACGATTTCGGAGGATTTGAAAAAAAGGTGAAAATCACGCAAAAGCGAAAGGCTATAGTCCATGGTGTCGGAGGGCATACTATAGTATGTCGTTTTTCACGATTTCGGAGGATTAAAAAAAAAGGTGAAAATCACGCAAAAGCGAAAGGCTATAGTCCATGGTGTCGGAGGGCATACTATAGTATGTCGTTTTTCACGATTTCGGAGGATTTGAAAAAAAGGTGAAAATCACGCAAAAGCGAAAGGCTATAGTCCATGGTGTCGGAGGGCATACTATAGTATGTCGTTTTTCACGATTTCGGAGGATTTGAAAAAAAGGTGAAAATCACGCAAAAGCGAAAGGCTATAGTCCATGGTGTCGGAGGGCATACTATAGTATGTCGTTTTTCACGATTTCGGAGGATTTGAAAAAAAGGTGAAAATCACGCAAAAGCGAAAGGCTATAGTCCATGGTGTCGGAGGGCATACTATAGTATGTCGTTTTTCACGATTTCGGAGGATTTAAAAAAAAAGGTGAAAATCACGCAAAAGCGAAAGGCTATAGTCCATGGTGTCGGAGAGCATACTATAGTATGTCGTTTTTAACGATTTCGGAGGATTTAAAAAAAAGGTGAAAATCACGCGAAAGCAAAAGGCTATAGTCCATGGTGTCGGAGGGCATACTATAGTATGTCGTTTTTCACGATTTCGGAGGATTAAAAAAAAAGGTGAAAATCACGCAAAAGCGAAAGGCTATAGTCCATGGTGTCGGAGGGCATACTATAGTATGTCGTTTTTCACGATTTCGGAGGATTTGAAAAAAAGGTGAAAATCACGCAAAAGCGAAAGGCTATAGTCCATGGTGTCGGAGGGCATACTATAGTATGTCGTTTTTCACGATTTCGGAGGATTAAAAAAAAAGGTGAAAATCACGCAAAAGCGAAAGGCTATAGTCCATGGTGTCGGAGGGCATACTATAGTATGTCGTTTTTCACGATTTCGGAGGATTTGAAAAAAAGGTGAAAATCACGCAAAAGCGAAAGGCTATAGTCCATGGTGTCGGAGGGCATACTATAGTATGTCGTTTTTCACGATTTCGGAGGATTTAAAAAAAAAGGTGAAAATCACGCAAAAGCGAAAGGCTATAGTCCATGGTGTCGGAGGGCATACTATAGTATGTCGTTTTTCACGATTTCGGAGGATTTGAAAAAAAGGTGAAAATCACGCAAAAGCGAAAGGCTATAGTCCATGGTGTCGGAGGGCATACTATAGTATGTCGTTTTTCACGATTTCGGAGGATTTGAAAAAAAGGTGAAAATCACACAAAAGCGAAAGGCTATAGTCCATGGTGTCGGAGGGCATACGTATGTCGTTTTTCACGATTTCGGAGGATTAAAAAAAAATGTGAAAATCACGCAAAAGGGAAAGGCTATAGTCCATGGTGTCGGAGGGCATACTATAGTATGTCGTTTTTCACGATTTCGGAGGATTTGAAAAAAAGGTGAAAATCACGCAAAAGCGAAAGGCTATAGTCCATGGTGTCGGAGAGCATACTATAGTATGTCGTTTTTAACGATTTCGGAGGATTTAAAAAAAAAGGTGAAAATCACGCAAAAGCAAAAGGCTATAGTCCATGGTGTCAGGGGGCATACTATATAGTATGTCGTTTTTCACGATTTCGGAGGATTAAAAAAAAAGGTGAAAATCACGCAAAAGCGAAAGGCTATAGTCCATGGTGTCGGAGGGCATACTATAGTATGTCGTTTTTCACGATTTCGGAGGATTTGAAAAAAAGGTGAAAATCACGCAAAAGCGAAAGGCTATAGTCCATGGTGTCGGAGGGCATACTATAGTATGTCGTTTTTAACGATTTCGGAGGATTTAAAAAAAAAAGGTGAAAATCACGCAAAAGCGAAAGGCTATAGTCCATGGTCTCGGACCGCATACTAGTATGTCGTTTTTCACGATTTCGGAGGATTTTTAAAAAAAAAGGTGAAAATCACGCAAAAGCGAAAGGCTATAGTCCATGGTGTCGGAGGGCATACTATAGTATGTCGTTTTTCACGATTTCGGAGGATTTGAAAAAAAGGTGAAAATCACGCAAAAGCGAAAGGCTATAGTCCATGGTGTCGGAGGGCATACTATAGTATGTCGTTTTTCACGATTTCGGAGGATTTGAAAAAAAGGTGAAAATCACACAAAAGCGAAAGGCTATAGTCCATGGTGTCGGAGGGCATACTATAGTATGTCGTTTTTCACGATTTCGGAGGATTAAAAAAAAAGGTGAAAATCACGCAAAAGGGAAAGGCTATAGTCCATGGTGTCGGAGGGCATACTATAGTATGTCGTTTTTCACGATTTCGGAGGATTTGAAAAAAAGGTGAAAATCACGCAAAAGCGAAAGGCTATAGTCCATGGTGTCGGAGAGCATACTATAGTATGTCGTTTTTAACGATTTCGGAGGATTTAAAAAAAAAGGTGAAAATCACGCAAAAGCAAAAGGCTATAGTCCATGGTGTCAGGGGGCATACTATATAGTATGTCGTTTTTCACGATTTCGGAGGATTAAAAAAAAAGGTGAAAATCACGCAAAAGCGAAAGGCTATAGTCCATGGTGTCGGAGGGCATACTATAGTATGTCGTTTTTCACGATTTCGGAGGATTTGAAAAAAAGGTGAAAATCACGCAAAAGCGAAAGGCTATAGTCCATGGTGTCGGAGGGCATACTATAGTATGTCGTTTTTAACGATTTCGGAGGATTTAAAAAAAAAAGGTGAAAATCACGCAAAAGCGAAAGGCTATAGTCCATGGTCTCGGACCGCATACTAGTATGTCGTTTTTCACGATTTCGGAGGATTTTTAAAAAAAAAGGTGAAAATCACGCAAAAGCGAAAGGCTATAGTCCATGGTCTCGGACCGCATACTAGTATGTAGTTTTTCACGATTTTGGAGGATTTTAAAAAAAAAAGGTGAAAATCACGCAAAAGCGAAAGGCTATAGTCCATGGTGTCGGAGGGCATACTATAGTATGTCGTTTTTCACGATTTCGGAGGATTTAAAAAAAAAGGTGAAAATCACGCAAAAGCAAAAGGCTATAGTCCATGGTGTCGGAGGGCATACTATAGTATGTCGTTTTTCACGATTTCGGAGGATTAAAAAAAAAGGTGAAAATCACGCAAAAGCGAAAGGCTATAGTCCATGGTGTCGGAGGGCATACTATAGTATGTCGTTTTTCACGATTTCGGAGGATTTGAAAAAAAGGTGAAAATCACGCAAAAGCGAAAGGCTATAGTCCATGGTGTCGGAGGGCATACTATAGTATGTGGTTTTTCACGATTTTGGAGGATTTTAAAAAAAAAGGTGAAAATCACGCAAAAGCGAAAGGCTATAGTCCATGGTGTCGGAGGGCATACTATAGTATGTCGTTTTTCACGATTTCGGAGGATTTGAAAAAAAGGTGAAAATCACGCAAAAGCGAAAGGCTATAGTCCATGGTGTCGGAGAGCATACTATAGTATGTCGTTTTTAACGATTTCGGAGGATTTAAAAAAAAGGTGAAAATCACGCGAAAGCAAAAGGCTATAGTCCATGGTGTCGGAGGGCATACTATAGTATGTCGTTTTTCCACGATTTCGGAGGATTTAAAAAAAAAGGTGAAAATCACGCAAAAGCGAAAGGCTATAGTCCATGGTCTCGGACCGCATACTAGTATGTCGTTTTTCACGATTTCGGAGGATTTAAAAAAAAAAGGTGAAAATCACGCAAAAGCGAAAGGCGTGTCGGAGGGCATACTATAGTATGTCGTTTTTCACGATTTCGGAGGATTAAAAAAAAAGGTGAAAATCACGCAAAAGCGAAAGGCTATAGTCCATGGTGTCGGAGGGCATACTATAGTATGTCGTTTTTCACGATTTCGGAGGATTTGAAAAAAAGGTGAAAATCACGCAAAAGCGAAAGGCTATAGTCCATGGTGTCGGAGGGCATACTATAGTATGTCGTTTTTCACGATTTCGGAGGATTAAAAAAAAAGGTGAAAATCACGCAAAAGCGAAAGGCTATAGTCCATGGTGTCGGAGGGCATACTATAGTATGTCGTTTTTCACGATTTCGGAGGATTTGAAAAAAAGGTGAAAATCACGCAAAAGCGAAAGGCTATAGTCCATGGTGTCGGAGGGCATACTATAGTATGTCGTTTTTCACGATTTCGGAGGATTTGAAAAAAAGGTGAAAATCACGCAAAAGCGAAAGGCTATAGTCCATGGTGTCGGAGGGCATACTATAGTATGTCGTTTTTCACGATTTCGGAGGATTTGAAAAAAAGGTGAAAATCACGCAAAAGCGAAAGGCTATAGTCCATGGTGTCGGAGGGCATACTATAGTATGTCGTTTTTCACGATTTCGGAGGATTTAAAAAAAAAGGTGAAAATCACGCAAAAGCGAAAGGCTATAGTCCATGGTGTCGGAGAGCATACTATAGTATGTCGTTTTTAACGATTTCGGAGGATTTAAAAAAAAGGTGAAAATCACGCGAAAGCAAAAGGCTATAGTCCATGGTGTCGGAGGGCATACTATAGTATGTCGTTTTTCACGATTTCGGAGGATTAAAAAAAAAGGTGAAAATCACGCAAAAGCGAAAGGCTATAGTCCATGGTGTCGGAGGGCATACTATAGTATGTCGTTTTTCACGATTTCGGAGGATTTGAAAAAAAGGTGAAAATCACGCAAAAGCGAAAGGCTATAGTCCATGGTGTCGGAGGGCATACTATAGTATGTCGTTTTTCACGATTTCGGAGGATTAAAAAAAAAGGTGAAAATCACGCAAAAGCGAAAGGCTATAGTCCATGGTGTCGGAGGGCATACTATAGTATGTCGTTTTTCACGATTTCGGAGGATTAAAAAAAAAGGTGAAAATCACGCAAAAGCGAAAGGCTATAGTCCATGGTGTCGGAGGGCATACTATAGTATGTCGTTTTTCACGATTTCGGAGGATTTGAAAAAAAGGTGAAAATCACGCAAAAGCGAAAGGCTATAGTCCATGGTGTCGGAGGGCATACTATAGTATGTCGTTTTTCACGATTTCGGAGGATTAAAAAAAAAGGTGAAAATCACGCAAAAGCGAAAGGCTATAGTCCATGGTGTCGGAGGGCATACTATAGTATGTCGTTTTTCACGATTTCGGAGGATTTGAAAAAAAGGTGAAAATCACGCAAAAGCGAAAGGCTATAGTCCATGGTGTCGGAGGGCATACTATAGTATGTCGTTTTTCACGATTTCGGAGGATTTGAAAAAAAGGTGAAAATCACGCAAAAGCGAAAGGCTATAGTCCATGGTGTCGGAGGGCATACTATAGTATGTCGTTTTTCACGATTTCGGAGGATTTGAAAAAAAGGTGAAAATCACGCAAAAGCGAAAGGCTATAGTCCATGGTGTCGGAGGGCATACTATAGTATGTCGTTTTTCACGATTTCGGAGGATTTAAAAAAAAAGGTGAAAATCACGCAAAAGCGAAAGGCTATAGTCCATGGTGTCGGAGAGCATACTATAGTATGTCGTTTTTAACGATTTCGGAGGATTTAAAAAAAAGGTGAAAATCACGCGAAAGCAAAAGGCTATAGTCCATGGTGTCGGAGGGCATACTATAGTATGTCGTTTTTCACGATTTCGGAGGATTAAAAAAAAAGGTGAAAATCACGCAAAAGCGAAAGGCTATAGTCCATGGTGTCGGAGGGCATACTATAGTATGTCGTTTTTCACGATTTCGGAGGATTTGAAAAAAAGGTGAAAATCACGCAAAAGCGAAAGGCTATAGTCCATGGTGTCGGAGGGCATACTATAGTATGTCGTTTTTCACGATTTCGGAGGATTAAAAAAAAAGGTGAAAATCACGCAAAAGCGAAAGGCTATAGTCCATGGTGTCGGAGGGCATACTATAGTATGTCGTTTTTCACGATTTCGGAGGATTTGAAAAAAAGGTGAAAATCACGCAAAAGCGAAAGGCTATAGTCCATGGTGTCGGAGGGCATACTATAGTATGTCGTTTTTCACGATTTCGGAGGATTTAAAAAAAAAGGTGAAAATCACGCAAAAGCGAAAGGCTATAGTCCATGGTGTCGGAGGGCATACTATAGTATGTCGTTTTTCACGATTTCGGAGGATTTGAAAAAAAGGTGAAAATCACGCAAAAGCGAAAGGCTATAGTCCATGGTGTCGGAGGGCATACTATAGTATGTCGTTTTTCACGATTTCGGAGGATTTGAAAAAAAGGTGAAAATCACACAAAAGCGAAAGGCTATAGTCCATGGTGTCGGAGGGCATACGTATGTCGTTTTTCACGATTTCGGAGGATTAAAAAAAAATGTGAAAATCACGCAAAAGGGAAAGGCTATAGTCCATGGTGTCGGAGGGCATACTATAGTATGTCGTTTTTCACGATTTCGGAGGATTTGAAAAAAAGGTGAAAATCACGCAAAAGCGAAAGGCTATAGTCCATGGTGTCGGAGAGCATACTATAGTATGTCGTTTTTAACGATTTCGGAGGATTTAAAAAAAAAGGTGAAAATCACGCAAAAGCAAAAGGCTATAGTCCATGGTGTCAGGGGGCATACTATATAGTATGTCGTTTTTCACGATTTCGGAGGATTAAAAAAAAAGGTGAAAATCACGCAAAAGCGAAAGGCTATAGTCCATGGTGTCGGAGGGCATACTATAGTATGTCGTTTTTCACGATTTCGGAGGATTTGAAAAAAAGGTGAAAATCACGCAAAAGCGAAAGGCTATAGTCCATGGTGTCGGAGGGCATACTATAGTATGTCGTTTTTAACGATTTCGGAGGATTTAAAAAAAAAAGGTGAAAATCACGCAAAAGCGAAAGGCTATAGTCCATGGTCTCGGACCGCATACTAGTATGTCGTTTTTCACGATTTCGGAGGATTTTTAAAAAAAAAGGTGAAAATCACGCAAAAGCGAAAGGCTATAGTCCATGGTGTCGGAGGGCATACTATAGTATGTCGTTTTTCACGATTTCGGAGGATTTGAAAAAAAGGTGAAAATCACGCAAAAGCGAAAGGCTATAGTCCATGGTGTCGGAGGGCATACTATAGTATGTCGTTTTTCACGATTTCGGAGGATTTGAAAAAAAGGTGAAAATCACACAAAAGCGAAAGGCTATAGTCCATGGTGTCGGAGGGCATACTATAGTATGTCGTTTTTCACGATTTCGGAGGATTAAAAAAAAAGGTGAAAATCACGCAAAAGGGAAAGGCTATAGTCCATGGTGTCGGAGGGCATACTATAGTATGTCGTTTTTCACGATTTCGGAGGATTTGAAAAAAAGGTGAAAATCACGCAAAAGCGAAAGGCTATAGTCCATGGTGTCGGAGAGCATACTATAGTATGTCGTTTTTAACGATTTCGGAGGATTTAAAAAAAAAGGTGAAAATCACGCAAAAGCAAAAGGCTATAGTCCATGGTGTCAGGGGGCATACTATATAGTATGTCGTTTTTCACGATTTCGGAGGATTAAAAAAAAAGGTGAAAATCACGCAAAAGCGAAAGGCTATAGTCCATGGTGTCGGAGGGCATACTATAGTATGTCGTTTTTCACGATTTCGGAGGATTTGAAAAAAAGGTGAAAATCACGCAAAAGCGAAAGGCTATAGTCCATGGTGTCGGAGGGCATACTATAGTATGTCGTTTTTAACGATTTCGGAGGATTTAAAAAAAAAAGGTGAAAATCACGCAAAAGCGAAAGGCTATAGTCCATGGTCTCGGACCGCATACTAGTATGTCGTTTTTCACGATTTCGGAGGATTTTTAAAAAAAAAGGTGAAAATCACGCAAAAGCGAAAGGCTATAGTCCATGGTGTCGGAGGGCATACTATAGTATGTCGTTTTTCACGATTTCGGAGGATTTTAAAAAAAAAAGGTGAAAATCACGCAAAAGCGAAAGGCTATAGTCCATGGTGTCGGAGGGCATACTATAGTATGTCGTTTTTCACGATTTCGGAGGATTAAAAAAAAAGGTGAAAATCACGCAAAAGGGAAAGGCTATAGTCCATGGTGTCGGAGGGCATACTATAGTATGTCGTTTTTCACGATTTCGGAGGATTTGAAAAAAAGGTGAAAATCACACAAAAGCGAAAGGCTATAGTCCATGGTGTCGGAGGGCATACTATAGTATGTCGTTTTTCACGATTTCGGAGGATTAAAAAAAAAGGTGAAAATCACGCAAAAGGGAAAGGCTATAGTCCATGGTGTCGGAGGGCATACTATAGTATGTCGTTTTTCACGATTTCGGAGGATTTGAAAAAAAGGTGAAAATCACGCAAAAGCGAAAGGCTATAGTCCATGGTGTCGGAGAGCATACTATAGTATGTCGTTTTTAACGATTTCGGAGGATTTAAAAAAAAAGGTGAAAATCACGCAAAAGCAAAAGGCTATAGTCCATGGTGTCAGGGGGCATACTATATAGTATGTCGTTTTTCACGATTTCGGAGGATTAAAAAAAAAGGTGAAAATCACGCAAAAGCGAAAGGCTATAGTCCATGGTGTCGGAGGGCATACTATAGTATGTCGTTTTTCACGATTTCGGAGGATTTGAAAAAAAGGTGAAAATCACGCAAAAGCGAAAGGCTATAGTCCATGGTGTCGGAGGGCATACTATAGTATGTCGTTTTTAACGATTTCGGAGGATTTAAAAAAAAAAGGTGAAAATCACGCAAAAGCGAAAGGCTATAGTCCATGGTCTCGGACCGCATACTAGTATGTCGTTTTTAACGATTTCGGAGGATTTAAAAAAAAAAGGTGAAAATCACGCAAAAGCGAAAGGCTATAGTCCATGGTCTCGGACCGCATACTAGTATGTCGTTTTTCACGATTTCGGAGGATTTTTAAAAAAAAAGGTGAAAATCACGCAAAAGCGAAAGGCTATAGTCCATGGTGTCGGAGGGCATACTATAGTATGTCGTTTTTCACGATTTCGGAGGATTTGAAAAAAAGGTGAAAATCACGCAAAAGCGAAAGGCTATAGTCCATGGTGTCGGAGGGCATACTATAGTATGTCGTTTTTCACGATTTCGGAGGATTTGAAAAAAAGGTGAAAATCACACAAAAGCGAAAGGCTATAGTCCATGGTGTCGGAGGGCATACTATAGTATGTCGTTTTTCACGATTTCGGAGGATTAAAAAAAAAGGTGAAAATCACGCAAAAGGGAAAGGCTATAGTCCATGGTGTCGGAGGGCATACTATAGTATGTCGTTTTTCACGATTTCGGAGGATTTGAAAAAAAGGTGAAAATCACGCAAAAGCGAAAGGCTATAGTCCATGGTGTCGGAGAGCATACTATAGTATGTCGTTTTTAACGATTTCGGAGGATTTAAAAAAAAAGGTGAAAATCACGCAAAAGCAAAAGGCTATAGTCCATGGTGTCAGGGGGCATACTATATAGTATGTCGTTTTTCACGATTTCGGAGGATTAAAAAAAAAGGTGAAAATCACGCAAAAGCGAAAGGCTATAGTCCATGGTGTCGGAGGGCATACTATAGTATGTCGTTTTTCACGATTTCGGAGGATTTGAAAAAAAGGTGAAAATCACGCAAAAGCGAAAGGCTATAGTCCATGGTGTCGGAGGGCATACTATAGTATGTCGTTTTTAACGATTTCGGAGGATTTAAAAAAAAAAGGTGAAAATCACGCAAAAGCGAAAGGCTATAGTCCATGGTCTCGGACCGCATACTAGTATGTCGTTTTTCACGATTTCGGAGGATTTTTAAAAAAAAAGGTGAAAATCACGCAAAAGCGAAAGGCTATAGTCCATGGTGTCGGAGGGCATACTATAGTATGTCGTTTTTCACGATTTCGGAGGATTTGAAAAAAAGGTGAAAATCACGCAAAAGCGAAAGGCTATAGTCCATGGTGTCGGAGGGCATACTATAGTATGTCGTTTTTCACGATTTCGGAGGATTTGAAAAAAAGGTGAAAATCACACAAAAGCGAAAGGCTATAGTCCATGGTGTCGGAGGGCATACTATAGTATGTCGTTTTTCACGATTTCGGAGGATTAAAAAAAAAGGTGAAAATCACGCAAAAGGGAAAGGCTATAGTCCATGGTGTCGGAGGGCATACTATAGTATGTCGTTTTTCACGATTTCGGAGGATTTGAAAAAAAGGTGAAAATCACGCAAAAGCGAAAGGCTATAGTCCATGGTGTCGGAGAGCATACTATAGTATGTCGTTTTTAACGATTTCGGAGGATTTAAAAAAAAAGGTGAAAATCACGCAAAAGCAAAAGGCTATAGTCCATGGTGTCAGGGGGCATACTATATAGTATGTCGTTTTTCACGATTTCGGAGGATTAAAAAAAAAGGTGAAAATCACGCAAAAGCGAAAGGCTATAGTCCATGGTGTCGGAGGGCATACTATAGTATGTCGTTTTTCACGATTTCGGAGGATTTGAAAAAAAGGTGAAAATCACGCAAAAGCGAAAGGCTATAGTCCATGGTGTCGGAGGGCATACTATAGTATGTCGTTTTTAACGATTTCGGAGGATTTAAAAAAAAAGGTGAAAATCACGCAAAAGCGAAAGGCTATAGTCCATGGTCTCGGACCGCATACTAGTATGTCGTTTTTCACGATTTCGGAGGATTTTAAAAAAAAAGGTGAAAATCACGCAAAAGCGAAAGGCTATAGTCCATGGTGTCGGAGGGCATACTATAGTATGTCGTTTTTCACGATTTCGGAGGATTAAAAAAAAAGGTGAAAATCACGCAAAAGCGAAAGGCTATAGTCCATGGTGTCGGAGGGCATACTATAGTATGTCGTTTTTCACGATTTCGGAGGATTTGAAAAAAAGGTGAAAATCACGCAAAAGCGAAAGGCTATAGTCCATGGTGTCGGAGGGCATACTATAGTATGTCGTTTTTCACGATTTCGGAGGATTTAAAAAAAAAGGTGAAAATCACGCAAAAGCGAAAGGCTATAGTCCATGGTGTCGGAGGGCATACTATTGTATGTCGTTTTTCACGATTTCGGAGGATTTGAAAAAAAGGTGAAAATCACGCAAAAGCGAAAGGCTATAGTCCATGGTGTCGGAGAGCATACTATAGTATGTCGTTTTTAACGATTTCGGAGGATTTAAAAAAAAAGGTGAAAATCACGCAAAAGCAAAAGGCTATAGTCCATGGTGTCGGAGGGCATACTATAGTATGTCGTTTTTTCACGATTTCGGAGGATTAAAAAAAAAGGTGAAAATCACGCAAAAGCGAAAGGCTATAGTCCATGGTGTCGGAGGGCATACTATAGTATGTCGTTTTTCACGATTTCGGAGGATTTGAAAAAAAGGTGAAAATCACGCAAAAGCGAAAGGCTATAGTCCATGGTGTGGGAGGGCATACTATAGTATGTCGTTTTTCACGATTTCGGAGGATTTAAAAAAAAAGGTGAAAATCACGCAAAAGCGAAAGGCTATAGTCCATGTTGTCGGAGGGCATACTATAGTATGTCGTTTTTCACGATTTCGGAGGATTTGAAAAAAAGGTGAAAATCACGCAAAAGCGAAAGGCTATAGTCCATGGTGTCGGAGGGCATACTATAGTATGTCGTTTTTCACGATTTCGGAGGATTAAAAAAAAAGGTGAAAATCACGCAAAAGCGAAAGGCTATAGTCCATGGTGTCGGAGGGCATACTATAGTATGTCGTTTTTCACGATTTCGGAGGATTAAAAAAAAAGGTGAAAATCACGCAAAAGCGAAAGGCTATAGTCCATGGTCTCGGACCGCATACTAGTATGTCGTTTTTCACGATTTCGGAGGATTTAAAAAAAAAAAGGTGAAAATCACGCAAAAGCGAAAGGCGTGTCGGAGGGCATACTATAGTATGTCGTTTTTCACGATTTCGGAGGATTAAAAAAAAAGGTGAAAATCACGCAAAAGCGAAAGGCTATAGTCCATGGTGTCGGAGGGCATACTATAGTATGTCGTTTTTCACGATTTCGGAGGATTTGAAAAAAAGGTGAAAATCACGCAAAAGCGAAAGGCTATAGTCCATGGTGTCGGAGGGCATACTATAGTATGTCGTTTTTCACGATTTCGGAGGATTTAAAAAAAAAGGTGAAAATCACGCAAAAGCGAAAGGCTATAGTCCATGGTGTCGGAGGGCATACTATAGTATGTCGTTTTTCACGATTTCGGAGGATTTAAAAAAAAAAGGTGAAAATCACGCAAAAGCGAAAGGCTATAGTCCATGGTGTCGGAGGGCATACTATAGTATGTGGTTTTTCACGATTTCGGAGGATTTAAAAAAAAAGGTGAAAATCACGCAAAAGCGAAAGGCTATCGTCCATGGTGTCGGAGGGCATACTATTGTATGTCGTTTTTCACGATTTCGGAGGATTTGAAAAAAAGGTGAAAATCACGCAAAAGCGAAAGGCTATAGTCCATGGTGTCGGAGAGCATACTATAGTATGTCGTTTTTAACGATTTCGGAGGATTTAAAAAAAAAGGTGAAAATCACGCAAAAGCAAAAGGCTATAGTCCATGGTGTCGGAGGGCATACTATAGTATGTCGTTTTTCACGATTTCGGAGGATTAAAAAAAAAGGTGAAAATCACGCAAAAGCGAAAGGCTATAGTCCATGGTGTCGGAGGGCATACTATAGTATGTCGTTTTTCACGATTTCGGAGGATTTGAAAAAAAGGTGAAAATCACGCAAAAGCGAAAGGCTATAGTCCATGGTGTGGGAGGGCATACTATAGTATGTCGTTTTTCACGATTTCGGAGGATTTAAAAAAAAAGGTGAAAATCACGCAAAAGCGAAAGGCTATAGTCCATGTTGTCGGAGGGCATACTATAGTATGTCGTTTTTCACGATTTCGGAGGATTTGAAAAAAAAGGTGAAAATCACGCAAAAGCGAAAGGCTATAGTCCATGGTGTCGGAGGGCATACTATAGTATGTCGTTTTTCACGATTTCGGAGGATTAAAAAAAAAGGTGAAAATCACGCAAAAGCGAAAGGCTATAGTCCATGGTGTCGGAGGGCATACTATAGTATGTCGTTTTTCACGATTTCGGAGGATTAAAAAAAAAGGTGAAAATCACGCAAAAGCGAAAGGCGTGTCGGAGGGCATACTATAGTATGTCGTTTTTCACGATTTCGGAGGATTTAAAAAAAAAAGGTGAAAATCACGCAAAAGCGAAAGGCGTGTCGGAGGGCATACTATAGTATGTCGTTTTTCACGATTTCGGAGGATTAAAAAAAAAGGTGAAAATCACGCAAAAGCGAAAGGCTATAGTCCATGGTGTCGGAGGGCATACTATAGTATGTCGTTTTTCACGATTTCGGAGGATTTGAAAAAAAGGTGAAAATCACGCAAAAGCGAAAGGCTATAGTCCATGGTGTCGGAGGGCATACTATAGTATGTCGTTTTTCACGATTTCGGAGGATTTAAAAAAAAAGGTGAAAATCACGCAAAAGCGAAAGGCTATAGTCCATGGTGTCGGAGGGCATACTATAGTATGTCGTTTTTCACGATTTCGGAGGATTTGAAAAAAAGGTGAAAATCACGCAAAAGCGAAAGGCTATAGTCCATGGTGTCGGAGGGCATACTATAGTATGTCGTTTTTCACGATTTCGGAGGATTTGAAAAAAAGGTGAAAATCACACAAAAGCGAAAGGCTATAGTCCATGGTGTCGGAGGGCATACTATAGTATGTCGTTTTTCACGATTTCGGAGGATTAAAAAAAAAGGTGAAAATCACGCAAAAGGGAAAGGCTATAGTCCATGGTGTCGGAGGGCATACTATAGTATGTCGTTTTTCACGATTTCGGAGGATTTGAAAAAAAGGTGAAAATCACGCAAAAGCGAAAGGCTATAGTCCATGGTGTCGGAGAGCATACTATAGTATGTCGTTTTTAACGATTTCGGAGGATTTAAAAAAAAAGGTGAAAATCACGCAAAAGCAAAAGGCTATAGTCCATGGTGTCAGGGGGCATACTATATAGTATGTCGTTTTTCACGATTTCGGAGGATTAAAAAAAAAGGTGAAAATCACGCAAAAGCGAAAGGCTATAGTCCATGGTGTCGGAGGGCATACTATAGTATGTCGTTTTTCACGATTTCGGAGGATTTGAAAAAAAGGTGAAAATCGTGAAAAACGACATACTATAGTATGCCCTCCGACACCATGGACTATAGCCTTTCGCTTTTGCGTGATTTTCACCTTTTTTTCAAATCCTCCGAAATCGTGAAAAACGACATACTATAGTATGCCCTCCGACACCATGGACTATAGCCTTTCGCTTTTGCGTGATTTTCACCTTTTTTTCAAATCCTCCGAAATCGTGAAAAACGACATACTATAGTATGCCCTCCGACACCATGGACTATAGCCTTTCGCTTTTGCGTGATTTTCACCTTTTTTTCAAATCCTCCGAAATCGTGAAAAACGACATACTATAGTATGCCCTCCGACACCATGGACTATAGCCTTTCGCTTTTGCGTGATTTTCACCTTTTTTTTTAATCCTCCGAAATCGTGAAAAACGACATACTATAGTATGCCCTCCGACACCATGGACTATAGCCTTTCGCTTTTGCGTGATTTTCACCTTTTTTTCAAATCCTCCGAAATCGTGAAAAACGACATACTATAGTATGCCCTCCGACACCATGGACTATAGCCTTTCGCTTTTGCGTGATTTTCACCTTTTTTTTTAATCCTCCGAAATCGTGAAAAACGACATACTATAGTATGCCCTCCGACACGCCTTTCGCTTTTGCGTGATTTTCACCTTTTTTTTTTAAAATCCTCCGAAATCGTGAAAAACGACATACTAGTATGCGGTCCGAGACCATGGACTATAGCCTTTCGCTTTTGCGTGATTTTCACCTTTTTTTTTAAATCCTCCGAAATCGTGAAAAACGACATACTATAGTATGCCCTCCGACACCATGGACTATATAGCCTTTCGCTTTTGCGTGATTTTCACCTTTTTTTCAAATCCTCCGAAATCGTGAAAAACGACATACTATAGTATGCCCTCCGACACCATGGACTATAGCCTTTCGCTTTTGCGTGATTTTCACCTTTTTTTTTAATCCTCCGAAATCGTGGAAAAACGACATACTATAGTATGCCCTCCGACACCATGGACTATAGCCTTTTGCTTTCGCGTGATTTCCACCTTTTTTTTAAATCCTCCGAAATCGTTAAAAACGACATACTATAGTATGCTCTCCGACACCATGGACTATAGCCTTTCGCTTTTGCGTGATTTTCACCTTTTTTTCAAATCCTCCGAAATCGTGAAAAACGACATACTATAGTATGCCCTCCGACACCATGGACTATAGCCTTTCGCTTTTGCGTGATTTTCACCTTTTTTTTTAAATCCTCCAAAATCGTGAAAAACCACATACTATAGTATGCCCTCCGACACCATGGACTATAGCCTTTCGCTTTTGCGTGATTTTCACCTTTTTTTTTTAAATCCTCCGAAATCGTGAAAAACGACATACTATAGTATGCCCTCCGACACCATGGACTATAGCCTTTCGCTTTTGCGTGATTTTCACCTTTTTTTTTTAAATCCTCCAAAATCGTGAAAAACGACATACTAGTATGCGGTCCGAGACCATGGACTATAGCCTTTCGCTTTTGCGTGATTTTCACCTTTTTTTTTTTAAATCCTCCGAAATCGTGAAAAACGACATACTATAGTATGCCCTCCGACACCATGGACTATAGCCTTTCGCTTTTGCGTGATTTTCACCTTTTTTTCAAATCCTCCGAAATCGTGAAAAACGACATACTATAGTATGCCCTCCGACAACATGGACTATAGCCTTTCGCTTTTGCGTGATTTTCACCTTTTTTTTTAAATCCTCCGAAATCGTGAAAAACGACATACTATAGTATGCCCTCCCACACCATGGACTATAGCCTTTCGCTTTTGCGTGATTTTCACCTTTTTTTCAAATCCTCCGAAATCGTGAAAAACGACATACTATAGTATGCCCTCCGACACCATGGACTATAGCCTTTCGCTTTTGCGTGATTTTCACCTTTTTTTTTAATCCTCCGAAATCGTGAAAAACGACATACTATAGTATGCCCTCCGACACCATGGACTATAGCCTTTTGCTTTTGCGTGATTTTCACCTTTTTTTTTAAATCCTCCGAAATCGTTAAAAACGACATACTATAGTATGCCCTCCGACACCATGGACTATAGCCTTTCGCTTTTGCGTGATTTTCACCTTTTTTTTTAAATCCTCCGAAATCGTGAAAAACGACATACTATAGTATGCCCTCCGACACCATGGACTATAGCCTTTCGCTTTTGCGTGATTTTCACCTTTTTTTCAAATCCTCCGAAATCGTGAAAAACGACATACAATAGTATGCCCTCCGACACCATGGACGATAGCCTTTCGCTTTTGCGTGATTTTCACCTTTTTTTTTAAAATCCTCCGAAATCGTGAAAAACGACATACTAGTATGCGGTCCGAGACCATGGACTATAGCCTTTCGCTTTTGCGTGATTTTCACCTTTTTTTTTAAATCCTCCGAAATCGTTAAAAACGACATACTATAGTATGCCCTCCGACACCATGGACTATAGCCTTTCGCTTTTGCGTGATTTTCACCTTTTTTTCAAATCCTCCGAAATCGTGAAAAACGACATACTATAGTATGCCCTCCGACACCATGGACTATAGCCTTTCGCTTTTGCGTGATTTTCACCTTTTTTTTTAATCCTCCGAAATCGTGAAAAACGACATACTATATAGTATGCCCCCTGACACCATGGACTATAGCCTTTTGCTTTTGCGTGATTTTCACCTTTTTTTTTAAATCCTCCGAAATCGTTAAAAACGACATACTATAGTATGCTCTCCGACACCATGGACTATAGCCTTTCGCTTTTGCGTGATTTTCACCTTTTTTTCAAATCCTCCGAAATCGTGAAAAACGACATAGTATAGTATGCCCTCCGACACCATGGACTATAGCCTTTCCCTTTTGCGTGATTTTCACCTTTTTTTGTAATCCTCCGAAATCGTGAAAAACGACATACTATAGTATGCCCTCCGACACCATGGACTATAGCCTTTCGCTTTTGTGTGATTTTCACCTTTTTTTCAAATCCTCCGAAATCGTGAAAAACGACATACTATAGTATGCCCTCCGACACCATGGACTATAGCCTTTCGCTTTTGCGTGATTTTCACCTTTTTTTCAAATCCTCCGAAATCGTGAAAAACGACATACTATAGTATGCCCTCCGACACCATGGACTATAGCCTTTCGCTTTTGCGTGATTTTCACCTTTTTTTTTAAATCCTCCGAAATCGTGAAAAACGACATACTATAGTATGCCCTCCGACACCATGGACTATAGCCTTTCGCTTTTGCGTGATTTTCACCTTTTTTTCAAATCCTCCGAAATCGTGAAAAACGACATCCTATAGTATGCCCTCCGACACCATGGACTATAGCCTTTCGCTTTTGCGTGATTTTCACCTTTTTTTTTAATCCTCCGAAATCGTGAAAAACGACATACTATAGTATGCCCTCCGACACGCCTTTCGCTTTTGCGTGATTTTCACCTTTTTTTTTAAATCCTCCGAAATCGTGAAAAACGACATACTAGTATGCGGTCCGAGACCATGGACTATAGCCTTTCGCTTTTGCGTGATTTTCACCTTTTTTTTTAAATCCTCCGAAATCGTGAAAAACGACATACTATAGTATGCCCTCCGACACCATGGACTATAGCCTTTCGCTTTTGCGTGATTTTCACCTTTTTTTCAAATCCTCCGAAATCGTGAAAAACGACATACTATAGTATGCCCTCCGACACCATGGACTATAGCCTTTCGCTTTTGCGTGATTTTCACCTTTTTTTTTAATCCTCCGAAATCGTGAAAAACGACATACTATAGTATGCCCTCCGACACCATGGACTATAGCCTTTTGCTTTCGCGTGATTTTCACCTTTTTTTTCAAATCCTCCGAAATCGTGAAAAACGACATACTATAGTATGCCCTCCGACACCATGGACTATAGCCTTTCGCTTTTGCGTGATTTTCACCTTTTTTTTTAAATCCTCCGAAATCGTGAAAAACGACATACTATAGTATGCCCTCCGACACCATGGACTATAGCCTTTCGCTTTTGCGTGATTTTCACCTTTTTTTCAAATCCTCCGAAATCGTGAAAAACGACATACTATAGTATGCCCTCCGACACCATGGACTATAGCCTTTCGCTTTTGCGTGATTTTCACCTTTTTTTCAAATCCTCCGAAATCGTGAAAAACGACATACTATAGTATGCCCTCCGACACCATGGACTATAGCCTTTCGCTTTTGCGTGATTTTCACCTTTTTTTCAAATCCTCCGAAATCGTGAAAAACGACATACTATAGTATGCCCTCCGACACCATGGACTATAGCCTTTCGCTTTTGCGTGATTTTCACCTTTTTTTTTAATCCTCCGAAATCGTGAAAAACGACATACTATAGTATGCCCTCCGACACCATGGACTATAGCCTTTCGCTTTTGCGTGATTTTCACCTTTTTTTTTAATCCTCCGAAATCGTGAAAAACGACATACTATAGTATGCCCTCCGACACCATGGACTATAGCCTTTCGCTTTTGCGTGATTTTCACCTTTTTTTCAAATCCTCCGAAATCGTGAAAAACGACATACTATAGTATGCCCTCCGACAACATGGACTATAGCCTTTCGCTTTTGCGTGATTTTCACCTTTTTTTTTAAATCCTCCGAAATCGTGAAAAACGACATACTATAGTATGCTCTCCGACACCATGGACTATAGCCTTTCGCTTTTGCGTGATTTTCACCTTTTTTTCAAATCCTCCGAAATCGTGAAAAACGACATACAATAGTATGCCCTCCGACACCATGGACGATAGCCTTTCGCTTTTGCGTGATTTTCACATTTTTTTTAAATCCTCCGAAATCGTGAAAAACCACATACTATAGTATGCCCTCCGACACCATGGACTATAGCCTTTCGCTTTTGCGTGATTTTCACCTTTTTTTTTTAAAATCCTCCGAAATCGTGAAAAACGACATACTATAGTATGCCCTCCGACACCATGGACTATAGCCTTTCGCTTTTGCGTGATTTTCACCTTTTTTTTTTAAATCCTCCGAAATCGTGAAAAACGACATACTATAGTATGCCCTCCCACACCATGGACTATAGCCTTTCGCTTTTGCGTGATTTTCACCTTTTTTTCAAATCCTCCGAAATCGTGAAAAACGACATACTATAGTATGCCCTCCGACACCATGGACTATAGCCTTTCGCTTTTGCGTGATTTTCACCTTTTTTTTTAATCCTCCGAAATCGTGAAAAACGACATACTATAGTATGCCCTCCGACACCATGGACTATAGCCTTTTGCTTTTGCGTGATTTTCACCTTTTTTTTTAAATCCTCCGAAATCGTTAAAAACGACATACTATAGTATGCCCTCCGACACCATGGACTATAGCCTTTCGCTTTTGCGTGATTTTCACCTTTTTTTTTTAAATCCTCCAAAATCGTGAAAAACGACATACTAGTATGCGGTCCGAGACCATGGACTATAGCCTTTCGCTTTTGCGTGATTTTCACCTTTTTTTTTAAATCCTCCGAAATCGTGAAAAACGACATACTATAGTATGCCCTCCGACACCATGGACTATAGCCTTTCGCTTTTGCGTGATTTTCACCTTTTTTTCAAATCCTCCGAAATCGTGAAAAACGACATACAATAGTATGCCCTCCGACACCATGGACGATAGCCTTTCGCTTTTGCGTGATTTTCACCTTTTTTTTTAAAATCCTCCGAAATCGTGAAAAACGACATACTAGTATGCGGTCCGAGACCATGGACTATAGCCTTTCGCTTTTGCGTGATTTTCACCTTTTTTTTTAAATCCTCCGAAATCGTTAAAAACGACATACTATAGTATGCCCTCCGACACCATGGACTATAGCCTTTCGCTTTTGCGTGATTTTCACCTTTTTTTCAAATCCTCCGAAATCGTGAAAAACGACATACTATAGTATGCCCTCCGACACCATGGACTATAGCCTTTCGCTTTTGCGTGATTTTCACCTTTTTTTTTAATCCTCCGAAATCGTGAAAAACGACATACTATATAGTATGCCCCCTGACACCATGGACTATAGCCTTTTGCTTTTGCGTGATTTTCACCTTTTTTTTTAAATCCTCCGAAATCGTTAAAAACGACATACTATAGTATGCTCTCCGACACCATGGACTATAGCCTTTCGCTTTTGCGTGATTTTCACCTTTTTTTCAAATCCTCCGAAATCGTGAAAAACGACATACTATAGTATGCCCTCCGACACCATGGACTATAGCCTTTCCCTTTTGCGTGATTTTCACCTTTTTTTTTAATCCTCCGAAATCGTGAAAAACGACATACTATAGTATGCCCTCCGACACCATGGACTATAGCCTTTCGCTTTTGTGTGATTTTCACCTTTTTTTCAAATCCTCCGAAATCGTGAAAAACGACATACTATAGTATGCCCTCCGACACCATGGACTATAGCCTTTCGCTTTTGCGTGATTTTCACCTTTTTTTCAAATCCTCCGAAATCGTGAAAAACGACATACTATAGTATGCCCTCCGACACCATGGACTATAGCCTTTCGCTTTTGCGTGATTTTCACCTTTTTTTTTAAATCCTCCGAAATCGTGAAAAACGACATACTAGTATGCGGTCCGAGACCATGGACTATAGCCTTTCGCTTTTGCGTGATTTTCACCTTTTTTTTTAAATCCTCCGAAATCGTTAAAAACGACATACTATAGTATGCCCTCCGACACCATGGACTATAGCCTTTCGCTTTTGCGTGATTTTCACCTTTTTTTCAAATCCTCCGAAATCGTGAAAAACGACATACTATAGTATGCCCTCCGACACCATGGACTATAGCCTTTCGCTTTTGCGTGATTTTCACCTTTTTTTTTAATCCTCCGAAATCGTGAAAAACGACATACTATATAGTATGCCCCCTGACACCATGGACTATAGCCTTTTGCTTTTGCGTGATTTTCACCTTTTTTTTTAAATCCTCCGAAATCGTTAAAAACGACATACTATAGTATGCTCTCCGACACCATGGACTATAGCCTTTCGCTTTTGCGTGATTTTCACCTTTTTTTCAAATCCTCCGAAATCGTGAAAAACGACATACTATAGTATGCCCTCCGACACCATGGACTATAGCCTTTCCCTTTTGCGTGATTTTCACCTTTTTTTTTAATCCTCCGAAATCGTGAAAAACGACATACTATAGTATGCCCTCCGACACCATGGACTATAGCCTTTCGCTTTTGTGTGATTTTCACCTTTTTTTCAAATCCTCCGAAATCGTGAAAAACGACATACTATAGTATGCCCTCCGACACCATGGACTATAGCCTTTCGCTTTTGCGTGATTTTCACCTTTTTTTCAAATCCTCCGAAATCGTGAAAAACGACATACTATAGTATGCCCTCCGACACCATGGACTATAGCCTTTCGCTTTTGCGTGATTTTAACCTTTTTTTTTAAATCCTCCGAAATCGTGAAAAACGACATACTAGTATGCGGTCCGAGACCATGGACTATAGCCTTTCGCTTTTGCGTGATTTTCACCTTTTTTTTTAAATCCTCCGAAATCGTTAAAAACGACATACTATAGTATGCCCTCCGACACCATGGACTATAGCCTTTCGCTTTTGCGTGATTTTCACCTTTTTTTCAAATCCTCCGAAATCGTGAAAAACGACATACTATAGTATGCCCTCCGACACCATGGACTATAGCCTTTCGCTTTTGCGTGATTTTCACCTTTTTTTTTAATCCTCCGAAATCGTGAAAAACGACATACTATATAGTATGCCCCCTGACACCATGGACTATAGCCTTTTGCTTTTGCGTGATTTTCACCTTTTTTTTTAAATCCTCCGAAATCGTTAAAAACGACATACTATAGTATGCTCTCCGACACCATGGACTATAGCCTTTCGCTTTTGCGTGATTTTCACCTTTTTTTCAAATCCTCCGAAATCGTGAAAAACGACATACTATAGTATGCCCTCCGACACCATGGACTATAGCCTTTCGCTTTTGCGTGATTTTCACCTTTTTTTTTAAATCCTCCGAAATCGTGAAAAACGACATACTAGTATGCGGTCCGAGACCATGGACTATAGCCTTTCGCTTTTGCGTGATTTTCACCTTTTTTTTTAAATCCTCCGAAATCGTTAAAAACGACATACTATAGTATGCCCTCCGACACCATGGACTATAGCCTTTCGCTTTTGCGTGATTTTCACCTTTTTTTCAAATCCTCCGAAATCGTGAAAAACGACATACTATAGTATGCCCTCCGACACCATGGACTATAGCCTTTCGCTTTTGCGTGATTTTCACCTTTTTTTTTAATCCTCCGAAATCGTGAAAAACGACATACTATATAGTATGCCCCCTGACACCATGGACTATAGCCTTTTGCTTTTGCGTGATTTTCACCTTTTTTTTTAAATCCTCCGAAATCGTTAAAAACGACATACTATAGTATGCTCTCCGACACCATGGACTATAGCCTTTCGCTTTTGCGTGATTTTCACCTTTTTTTCAAATCCTCCGAAATCGTGAAAAACGACATACTATAGTATGCCCTCCGACACCATGGACTATAGCCTTTCCCTTTTGCGTGATTTTCACCTTTTTTTTTAATCCTCCGAAATCGTGAAAAACGACATACTATAGTATGCCCTCCGACACCATGGACTATAGCCTTTCGCTTTTGTGTGATTTTCACCTTTTTTTCAAATCCTCCGAAATCGTGAAAAACGACATACTATAGTATGCCCTCCGACACCATGGACTATAGCCTTTCGCTTTTGCGTGATTTTCACCTTTTTTTCAAATCCTCCGAAATCGTGAAAAACGACATACTATAGTATGCCCTCCGACACCATGGACTATAGCCTTTCGCTTTTGCGTGATTTTAACCTTTTTTTTTAAATCCTCCGAAATCGTGAAAAACGACATACTAGTATGCGGTCCGAGACCATGGACTATAGCCTTTCGCTTTTGCGTGATTTTCACCTTTTTTTTTAAATCCTCCGAAATCGTTAAAAACGACATACTATAGTATGCCCTCCGACACCATGGACTATAGCCTTTCGCTTTTGCGTGATTTTCACCTTTTTTTCAAATCCTCCGAAATCGTGAAAAACGACATACTATAGTATGCCCTCCGACACCATGGACTATAGCCTTTCGCTTTTGCGTGATTTTCACCTTTTTTTTTAATCCTCCGAAATCGTGAAAAACGACATACTATATAGTATGCCCCCTGACACCATGGACTATAGCCTTTTGCTTTTGCGTGATTTTCACCTTTTTTTTTAAATCCTCCGAAATCGTTAAAAACGACATACTATAGTATGCTCTCCGACACCATGGACTATAGCCTTTCGCTTTTGCGTGATTTTCACCTTTTTTTCAAATCCTCCGAAATCGTGAAAAACGACATACTATAGTATGCCCTCCGACACCATGGACTATAGCCTTTCCCTTTTGCGTGATTTTCACCTTTTTTTTTAATCCTCCGAAATCGTGAAAAACGACATACTATAGTATGCCCTCCGACACCATGGACTATAGCCTTTCGCTTTTGTGTGATTTTCACCTTTTTTTCAAATCCTCCGAAATCGTGAAAAACGACATACTATAGTATGCCCTCCGACACCATGGACTATAGCCTTTCCCTTTTGCGTGATTTTCACCTTTTTTTTTAATCCTCCGAAATCGTGAAAAACGACATACTATAGTATGCCCTCCGACACCATGGACTATAGCCTTTCGCTTTTGTGTGATTTTCACCTTTTTTTCAAATCCTCCGAAATCGTGAAAAACGACATACTATAGTATGCCCTCCGACACCATGGACTATAGCCTTTCGCTTTTGCGTGATTTTCACCTTTTTTTCAAATCCTCCGAAATCGTGAAAAACGACATACTATAGTATGCCCTCCGACACCATGGACTATAGCCTTTCGCTTTTGCGTGATTTTCACCTTTTTTTTTAAATCCTCCGAAATCGTGAAAAACGACATACTAGTATGCGGTCCGAGACCATGGACTATAGCCTTTCGCTTTTGCGTGATTTTCACCTTTTTTTTTAAATCCTCCGAAATCGTTAAAAACGACATACTATAGTATGCCCTCCGACACCATGGACTATAGCCTTTCGCTTTTGCGTGATTTTCACCTTTTTTTCAAATCCTCCGAAATCGTGAAAAACGACATACTATAGTATGCCCTCCGACACCATGGACTATAGCCTTTCGCTTTTGCGTGATTTTCACCTTTTTTTTTAATCCTCCGAAATCGTGAAAAACGACATACTATATAGTATGCCCCCTGACACCATGGACTATAGCCTTTTGCTTTTGCGTGATTTTCACCTTTTTTTTTAAATCCTCCGAAATCGTTAAAAACGACATACTATAGTATGCTCTCCGACACCATGGACTATAGCCTTTCGCTTTTGCGTGATTTTCACCTTTTTTTCAAATCCTCCGAAATCGTGAAAAACGACATACTATAGTATGCCCTCCGACACCATGGACTATAGCCTTTCCCTTTTGCGTGATTTTCACCTTTTTTTTTAATCCTCCGAAATCGTGAAAAACGACATACTATAGTATGCCCTCCGACACCATGGACTATAGCCTTTCGCTTTTGTGTGATTTTCACCTTTTTTTCAAATCCTCCGAAATCGTGAAAAACGACATACTATAGTATGCCCTCCGACACCATGGACTATAGCCTTTCGCTTTTGCGTGATTTTCACCTTTTTTTCAAATCCTCCGAAATCGTGAAAAACAACATACTATAGTATGCCCTCCGACACCATGGACTATAGCCTTTCGCTTTTGCGTGATTTTCACCTTTTTTTTTAAATCCTCCGAAATCGTGAAAAACGACATACTATAGTATGCCCTCCGACACCATGGACTATAGCCTTTCGCTTTTGCGTGATTTTCACCTTTTTTTCAAATCCTCCGAAATCGTGAAAAACGACATCCTATAGTATGCCCTCCGACACCATGGACTATAGCCTTTCGCTTTTGCGTGATTTTCACCTTTTTTTTTAATCCTCCGAAATCGTGAAAAACGACATACTATAGTATGCCCTCCGACACGCCTTTCGCTTTTGCGTGATTTTCACCTTTTTTTTTTAAATCCTCCGAAATCGTGAAAAACGACATACTAGTATGCGGTCCGAGACCATGGACTATAGCCTTTCGCTTTTGCGTGATTTTCACCTTTTTTTTTAAATCCTCCGAAATCGTGAAAAACGACATACTATAGTATGCCCTCCGACACCATGGACTATAGCCTTTCGCTTTTGCGTGATTTTCACCTTTTTTTCAAATCCTCCGAAATCGTGAAAAACGACATACTATAGTATGCCCTCCGACACCATGGACTATAGCCTTTCGCTTTTGCGTGATTTTCACCTTTTTTTTTAATCCTCCGAAATCGTGAAAAACGACATACTATAGTATGCCCTCCGACACCATGGACTATAGCCTTTTGCTTTCGCGTGATTTTCACCTTTTTTTTAAAATCCTCCGAAATCGTTAAAAACGACATACTATAGTATGCTCTCCGACACCATGGACTATAGCCTTTCGCTTTTGCGTGATTTTCACCTTTTTTTCAAATCCTCCGAAATCGTGAAAAACGACATACTATAGTATGCCCTCCGACACCATGGACTATAGCCTTTCGCTTTTGCGTGATTTTCACCTTTTTTTCAAATCCTCCGAAATCGTGAAAAACGACATACTATAGTATGCCCTCCGACACCATGGACTATAGCCTTTCGCTTTTGCGTGATTTTCACCTTTTTTTCAAATCCTCCGAAATCGTGAAAAACGACATACTATAGTATGCCCTCCGACACCATGGACTATAGCCTTTCGCTTTTGCGTGATTTTCACCTTTTTTTCAAATCCTCCGAAATCGTGAAAAACGACATACTATAGTATGCCCTCCGACACCATGGACTATAGCCTTTCGCTTTTGCGTGATTTTCACCTTTTTTTCAAATCCTCCGAAATCGTGAAAAACGACATACTATAGTATGCCCTCCGACACCATGGACTATAGCCTTTCGCTTTTGCGTGATTTTCACCTTTTTTTTTAATCCTCCGAAATCGTGAAAAACAACATACTATAGTATGCCCTCCGACACCATGGACTATAGCCTTTCGCTTTTGCGTGATTTTCACCTTTTTTTTTAATCCTCCGAAATCGTGAAAAACGACATACTATAGTATGCCCTCCGACACCATGGACTATAGCCTTTCGCTTTTGCGTGATTTTCACCTTTTTTTCAAATCCTCCGAAATCGTGAAAAACGACATACTATAGTATGCCCTCCGACAACATGGACTATAGCCTTTCGCTTTTGCGTGATTTTCACCTTTTTTTTTAAATCCTCCGAAATCGTGAAAAACGACATACTATAGTATGCCCTCCCACACCATGGACTATAGCCTTTCGCTTTTGCGTGATTTTCACCTTTTTTTCAAATCCTCCGAAATCGTGAAAAACGACATACTATAGTATGCCCTCCGACACCATGGACTATAGCCTTTCGCTTTTGCGTGATTTTCACCTTTTTTTTTAATCCTCCGAAATCGTGAAAAACGACATACTATAGTATGCCCTCCGACACCATGGACTATAGCCTTTTGCTTTTGCGTGATTTTCACCTTTTTTTTTTAAATCCTCCGAAATCGTTAAAAACGACATACTATAGTATGCTCTCCGACACCATGGACTATAGCCTTTCGCTTTTGCGTGATTTTCACCTTTTTTTCAAATCCTCCGAAATCGTGAAAAACGACATACAATAGTATGCCCTCCGACACCATGGACGATAGCCTTTCGCTTTTGCGTGATTTTCACATTTTTTTTAAATCCTCCGAAATCGTGAAAAACCACATACTATAGTATGCCCTCCGACACCATGGACTATAGCCTTTCGCTTTTGCGTGATTTTCACCTTTTTTTTAAAAATCCTCCGAAATCGTGAAAAACGACATACTATAGTATGCCCTCCGACACCATGGACTATAGACTTTCGCTTTTGCGTGATTTTCACCTTTATTTTTAAATCCTCCGAAATCGTGAAAAACGACATACTATAGTATGCCCTCCGACACCATGGACTATAGCCTTTCGCTTTTGCGTGATTTTCACCTTTTTTTCAAATCCTCCGAAATCGTGAAAAACGACATACTATAGTATGCCCTCCGACACCATGGACTATAGCCTTTCGCTTTTGCGTGATTTTCACCTTTTTTTTTAATCCTCCGAAATCGTGAAAAACGACATACTATAGTATGCCCTCCGACACCATGGACTATAGCCTTTCGCTTTTGCGTGATTTTCACCTTTTTTTTTAAAATCCTCCGAAATCGTGAAAAACGACATACTAGTATGCGGTCCGAGACCATGGACTATAGCCTTTCGCTTTTGCGTGATTTTCACCTTTTTTTTTAAATCCTCCGAAATCGTTAAAAACGACATACTATAGTATGCCCTCCGACACCATGGACTATAGCCTTTCGCTTTTGCGTGATTTTCACCTTTTTTTCAAATCCTCCGAAATCGTGAAAAACGACATACTATAGTATGCCCTCCGACACCATGGACTATAGCCTTTCGCTTTTGCGTGATTTTCACCTTTTTTTTTAATCCTCCGAAATCGTGAAAAACGACATACTATATAGTATGCCCCCTGACACCATGGACTATAGCCTTTGCTTTTGCGTGATTTTCACCTTTTTTTTTAAATCCTCCGAAATCGTTAAAAACGACATACTATAGTATGCTCTCCGACACCATGGACTATAGCCTTTCGCTTTTGCGTGATTTTCACCTTTTTTTCAAATCCTCCGAAATCGTGAAAAACGACATACTATAGTATGCCCTCCGACACCATGGACTATAGCCTTTCGCTTTTGCGTGATTTTCACCTTTTTTTTTAAATCCTCCAAAATCGTGAAAAACCACATACTATAGTATGCCCTCCGACACATGGACTATAGCCTTTCGCTTTTGCGTGATTTTCACCTTTTTTTTTAAATCCTCCGAAATCGTGAAAAACGACATACTATAGTATGCCCTCCGACACCATGGACTATAGCCTTTCGCTTTTGCGTGATTTTCACCTTTTTTTCAAATCCTCCGAAATCGTGAAAAACGACATACTATAGTATGCCCTCCGACACCATGGACTATAGCCTTTTGCTTTCGCGTGATTTTCACCTTTTTTTTTAAATCCTCCGAAATCGTGAAAAACGACATACTATAGTATGCCCTCCGACACCATGGACTATAGCCTTTCGCTTTTGCGTGATTTTCACCTTTTTTTTTAAATCCTCCGAAATCGTGAAAAACGACATACTATAGTATGCCCTCCGACACCATGGACTATAGCCTTTTGCTTTTGCGTGATTTTCACCTTTTTTTTTAAATCCTCCGAAATCGTTAAAAACGACATACTATAGTATGCTCTCCGACACCATGGACTATAGCCTTTCGCTTTTGCGTGATTTTCACCTTTTTTTTTTAAATCCTCCGAAATCGTGAAAAACGACATACTAGTATGCGGTCCGAGACCATGGACTATAGCCTTTCGCTTTTGCGTGATTTTCACCTTTTTTTTTAAATCCTCCGAAATCGTTAAAAACGACATACTATAGTATGCCCTCCGACACCATGGACTATAGCCTTTCGCTTTTGCGTGATTTTCACCTTTTTTTCAAATCCTCCGAAATCGTGAAAAACGACATACTATAGTATGCCCTCCGACACCATGGACTATAGCCTTTCGCTTTTGCGTGATTTTCACCTTTTTTTTTAATCCTCCGAAATCGTGAAAAACGACATACTATATAGTATGCCCCCTGACACCATGGACTATAGCCTTTTGCTTTTGCGTGATTTTCACCTTTTTTTTTAAATCCTCCGAAATCGTTAAAAACGACATACTATAGTATGCTCTCCGACACCATGGACTATAGCCTTTCGCTTTTGCGTGATTTTCACCTTTTTTTCAAATCCTCCGAAATCGTGAAAAACGACATACTATAGTATGCCCTCCGACACCATGGACTATAGCCTTTCCCTTTTGCGTGATTTTCACCTTTTTTTTTAATCCTCCGAAATCGTGAAAAACGACATACTATAGTATGCCCTCCGACACCATGGACTATAGCCTTTCGCTTTTGTGTGATTTTCACCTTTTTTTCAAATCCTCCGAAATCGTGAAAAACGACATACTATAGTATGCCCTCCGACACCATGGACTATAGCCTTTCGCTTTTGCGTGATTTTCACCTTTTTTTCAAATCCTCCGAAATCGTGAAAAACGACATACTATAGTATGCCCTCCGACACCATGGACTATAGCCTTTCGCTTTTGCGTGATTTTCACCTTTTTTTTTAAATCCTCCGAAATCGTGAAAAACGACATACTATAGTATGCCCTCCGACACCATGGACTATAGCCTTTCGCTTTTGCGTGATTTTCACCTTTTTTTCAAATCCTCCGAAATCGTGAAAAACGACATACTATAGTATGCCCTCCGACACCATGGACTATAGCCTTTCGCTTTTGCGTGATTTTCACCTTTTTTTTTAATCCTCCGAAATCGTGAAAAACGACATACTATAGTATGCCCTCCGACACGCCTTTCGCTTTTGCGTGATTTTCACCTTTTTTTTTTAAATCCTCCGAAATCGTGAAAAACGACATACTAGTATGCGGTCCGAGACCATGGACTATAGCCTTTCGCTTTTGCGTGATTTTCACCTTTTTTTTTAATCCTCCGAAATCGTGAAAAACGACATACTATAGTATGCCCTCCGACACCATGGACTATAGCCTTTCGCTTTTGCGTGATTTTCACCTTTTTTTTTAATCCTCCGAAATCGTGAAAAACGACATACTATAGTATGCCCTCCGACACCATGGACTATAGCCTTTCGCTTTTGCGTGATTTTCACCTTTTTTTCAAATCCTCCGAAATCGTGAAAAACGACATACTATAGTATGCCCTCCGACAACATGGACTATAGCCTTTCGCTTTTGCGTGATTTTCACCTTTTTTTTTAAATCCTCCGAAATCGTGAAAAACGACATACTATAGTATGCCCTCCCACACCATGGACTATAGCCTTTCGCTTTTGCGTGATTTTCACCTTTTTTTCAAATCCTCCGAAATCGTGAAAAACGACATACTATAGTATGCCCTCCGACACCATGGACTATAGCCTTTCGCTTTTGCGTGATTTTCACCTTTTTTTTTAATCCTCCGAAATCGTGAAAAACGACATACTATAGTATGCCCTCCGACACCATGGACTATAGCCTTTTGCTTTTGCGTGATTTTCACCTTTTTTTTTAAATCCTCCGAAATCGTTAAAAACGACATACTATAGTATGCTCTCCGACACCATGGACTATAGCCTTTCGCTTTTGCGTGATTTTCACCTTTTTTTCAAATCCTCCGAAATCGTGAAAAACGACATACAATAGTATGCCCTCCGACACCATGGACGATAGCCTTTCGCTTTTGCGTGATTTTCACCTTTTTTTTTAAATCCTCCGAAATCGTGAAAAACCACATACTATAGTATGCCCTCCGACACCATGGACTATAGCCTTTCGCTTTTGCGTGATTTTCACCTTTTTTTTTTAAATCCTCCGAAATCGTGAAAAACGACATACTATAGTATGCCCTCCGACACCATGGACTATAGCCTTTCGCTTTTGCGTGATTTTCACCTTTTTTTTTAAATCCTCCGAAATCGTGAAAAACGACATACTATAGTATGCCCTCCGACACCATGGACTATAGCCTTTCGCTTTTGCGTGATTTTCACCTTTTTTTCAAATCCTCCGAAATCGTGAAAAACGACATACTATAGTATGCCCTCCGACACCATGGACTATAGCCTTTCGCTTTTGCGTGATTTTCACCTTTTTTTTTAATCCTCCGAAATCGTGAAAAACGACATACTATAGTATGCCCTCCGACACCATGGACTATAGCCTTTCGCTTTTGCGTGATTTTCACCTTTTTTTTTTAAATCCTCCGAAATCGTGAAAAACGACATACTAGTATGCGGTCCGAGACCATGGACTATAGCCTTTCGCTTTTGCGTGATTTTCACCTTTTTTTTTAAATCCTCCGAAATCGTTAAAAACGACATACTATAGTATGCCCTCCGACACCATGGACTATAGCCTTTCGCTTTTGCGTGATTTTCACCTTTTTTTCAAATCCTCCGAAATCGTGAAAAACGACATACTATAGTATGCCCTCCGACACCATGGACTATAGCCTTTCGCTTTTGCGTGATTTTCACCTTTTTTTCAAATCCTCCGAAATCGTGAAAAACGACATACTATAGTATGCCCTCCGACACCATGGACTATAGCCTTTCGCTTTTGCGTGATTTTCACCTTTTTTTTAAAAATCCTCCGAAATCGTGAAAAACGACATACTAGTATGCGGTCCGAGACCATGGACTATAGCCTTTCGCTTTTGCGTGATTTTCACCTTTTTTTTTAAATCCTCCGAAATCGTTAAAAACGACATACTATAGTATGCCCTCCGACACCATGGACTATAGCCTTTCGCTTTTGCGTGATTTTCACCTTTTTTTCAAATCCTCCGAAATCGTGAAAAACGACATACTATAGTATGCCCTCCGACACCATGGACTATAGCCTTTCGCTTTTGCGTGATTTTCACCTTTTTTTTTAATCCTCCGAAATCGTGAAAAACGACATACTATATAGTATGCCCCCTGACACCATGGACTATAGCCTTTTGCTTTTGCGTGATTTTCACCTTTTTTTTTAAATCCTCCGAAATCGTTAAAAACGACATACTATAGTATGCTCTCCGACACCATGGACTATAGCCTTTCGCTTTTGCGTGATTTTCACCTTTTTTTCAAATCCTCCGAAATCGTGAAAAACGACATACTATAGTATGCCCTCCGACACCATGGACTATAGCCTTTCCCTTTTGCGTGATTTTCACATTTTTTTTTAATCCTCCGAAATCGTGAAAAACGACATACTATAGTATGCCCTCCGACACCATGGACTATAGCCTTTCGCTTTTGTGTGATTTTCACCTTTTTTTCAAATCCTCCGAAATCGTGAAAAACGACATACTATAGTATGCCCTCCGACACCATGGACTATAGCCTTTCGCTTTTGCGTGATTTTCACCTTTTTTTCAAATCCTCCGAAATCGTGAAAAACGACATACTATAGTATGCCCTCCGACACCATGGACTATAGCCTTTCGCTTTTGCGTGATTTTCACCTTTTTTTTTAATCCTCCGAAATCGTGAAAAACGACATACTATAGTATGCCCTCCGACACCATGGACTATAGCCTTTTGCTTTCGCGTGATTTTCACCTTTTTTTTAAATCCTCCGAAATCGTTAAAAACGACATACTATAGTATGCTCTCCGACACCATGGACTATAGCCTTTCGCTTTTGCGTGATTTTCACCTTTTTTTCAAATCCTCCGAAATCGTGAAAAACGACATACTATAGTATGCCCTCCGACACCATGGACTATAGCCTTTCGCTTTTGCGTGATTTTCACCTTTTTTTCAAATCCTCCGAAATCGTGAAAAACGACATACTATAGTATGCCCTCCGACACCATGGACTATAGCCTTTCGCTTTTGCGTGATTTTCACCTTTTTTTTTAAATCCTCCGAAATCGTGAAAAACGACATACTATAGTATGCCCTCCGACACCATGGACTATAGCCTTTCGCTTTTGCGTGATTTTCACCTTTTTTTCAAATCCTCCGAAATCGTGAAAAACGACATACTATAGTATGCCCTCCGACACCATGGACTATAGCCTTTCGCTTTTGCGTGATTTTCACCTTTTTTTCAAATCCTCCGAAATCGTGAAAAACGACATACTATAGTATGCCCTCCGACACCATGGACTATAGCCTTTCGCTTTTGCGTGATTTTCACCTTTTTTTCAAATCCTCCGAAATCGTGAAAAACGACATACTATAGTATGCCCTCCGACACCATGGACTATAGCCTTTCGCTTTTGCGTGATTTTCACCTTTTTTTTTAATCCTCCGAAATCGTGAAAAACGACATACTATAGTATGCCCTCCGACACCATGGACTATAGCCTTTCGCTTTTGCGTGATTTTCACCTTTTTTTCAAATCCTCCGAAATCGTGAAAAACGACATACTATAGTATGCCCTCCGACACCATGGACTATAGCCTTTCGCTTTTGCGTGATTTTCACCTTTTTTTTTTAAATCCTCCGAAATCGTGAAAAACGACATACTAGTATGCGGTCCGAGACCATGGACTATAGCCTTTCGCTTTTGCGTGATTTTCACCTTTTTTTTTAAATCCTCCGAAATCGTGAAAAACGACATACTATAGTATGCCCTCCGACACCATGGACTATAGCCTTTCGCTTTTGCGTGATTTTCACCTTTTTTTCAAATCCTCCGAAATCGTGAAAAACGACATACTATAGTATGCCCTCAGACACCATGGACTATAGCCTTTCGCTTTTGCGTGATTTTCACCTTTTTTTTTAATCCTCCGAAATCGTGGAAAAACGACATACTATAGTATGCCCTCCGACACCATGGACTATAGCCTTTTGCTTTCGCGTGATTTTCACCTTTTTTTTTAATCCTCCGAAATCGTTAAAAACGACATACTATAGTATGCTCTCCGACACCATGGACTATAGCCTTTCGCTTTTGCGTGATTTTCACCTTTTTTTCAAATCCTCCGAAATCGTGAAAAACGACATACTATAGTATGCCCTCCGACACCATGGACTATAGCCTTTCGCTTTTGCGTGATTTTCACCTTTTTTTTAAAATCCTCCAAAATCGTGAAAAACCACATACTATAGTATGCCCTCCGACACCATGGACTATAGCCTTTCGCTTTTGCGTGATTTTCACCTTTTTTTTTTAAATCCTCCGAAATCGTGAAAAACGACATACTATAGTATGCCCTCCGACACCATGGACTATAGCCTTTCGCTTTTGCGTGATTTTCACCTTTTTTTTTTAAATCCTCCAAAATCGTGAAAAACGACATACTAGTATGCGGTCCGAGACCATGGACTATAGCCTTTCGCTTTTGCGTGATTTTCACCTTTTTTTCAAATCCTCCGAAATCGTGAAAAACGACATACTATAGTATGCCCTCCGACACCATGGACTATAGCCTTTCGCTTTTGCGTGATTTTCACCTTTTTTTCAAATCCTCCGAAATCGTGAAAAACGACATACTATAGTATGCCCTCCGACAACATGGACTATAGCCTTTCGCTTTTGCGTGATTTTCACCTTTTTTTTTAAATCCTCCGAAATCGTGAAAAACCACATACTATAGTATGCCCTCCGACACCATGGACTATAGCCTTTCGCTTTTGCGTGATTTTCACCTTTTTTTTTTAAATCCTCCGAAATCGTGAAAAACGACATACTATAGTATGCCCTCCGACACCATGGACTATAGCCTTTCGCTTTTGCGTGATTTTCACCTTTTTTTTTAAATCCTCCGAAATCGTGAAAAACGACATACTATAGTATGCCCTCCGACACCATGGACTATAGCCTTTCGCTTTTGCGTGATTTTCACCTTTTTTTCAAATCCTCCGAAATCGTGAAAAACGACATACTATAGTATGCCCTCCGACACCATGGACTATAGCCTTTCGCTTTTGCGTGATTTTCACCTTTTTTTTTAATCCTCCGAAATCGTGAAAAACGACATACTATAGTATGCCCTCCGACACCATGGACTATAGCCTTTCGCTTTTGCGTGATTTTCACCTTTTTTTTTTAAATCCTCCGAAATCGTGAAAAACGACATACTAGTATGCGGTCCGAGACCATGGACTATAGCCTTTCGCTTTTGCGTGATTTTCACCTTTTTTTTTAAATCCTCCGAAATCGTTAAAAACGACATACTATAGTATGCCCTCCGACACCATGGACTATAGCCTTTCGCTTTTGCGTGATTTTCACCTTTTTTTCAAATCCTCCGAAATCGTGAAAAACGACATACTATAGTATGCCCTCCGACACCATGGACTATAGCCTTTCGCTTTTGCGTGATTTTCACCTTTTTTTCAAATCCTCCGAAATCGTGAAAAACGACATACTATAGTATGCCCTCCGACACCATGGACTATAGCCTTTCGCTTTTGCGTGATTTTCACCTTTTTTTTAAAAATCCTCCGAAATCGTGAAAAACGACATACTAGTATGCGGTCCGAGACCATGGACTATAGCCTTTCGCTTTTGCGTGATTTTCACCTTTTTTTTTAAATCCTCCGAAATCGTTAAAAACGACATACTATAGTATGCCCTCCGACACCATGGACTATAGCCTTTCGCTTTTGCGTGATTTTCACCTTTTTTTCAAATCCTCCGAAATCGTGAAAAACGACATACTATAGTATGCCCTCCGACACCATGGACTATAGCCTTTCGCTTTTGCGTGATTTTCACCTTTTTTTTTAATCCTCCGAAATCGTGAAAAACGACATACTATATAGTATGCCCCCTGACACCATGGACTATAGCCTTTTGCTTTTGCGTGATTTTCACCTTTTTTTTTAAATCCTCCGAAATCGTTAAAAACGACATACTATAGTATGCTCTCCGACACCATGGACTATAGCCTTTCGCTTTTGCGTGATTTTCACCTTTTTTTCAAATCCTCCGAAATCGTGAAAAACGACATACTATAGTATGCCCTCCGACACCATGGACTATAGCCTTTCCCTTTTGCGTGATTTTCACATTTTTTTTTAATCCTCCGAAATCGTGAAAAACGACATACTATAGTATGCCCTCCGACACCATGGACTATAGCCTTTCGCTTTTGTGTGATTTTCACCTTTTTTTCAAATCCTCCGAAATCGTGAAAAACGACATACTATAGTATGCCCTCCGACACCATGGACTATAGCCTTTCGCTTTTGCGTGATTTTCACCTTTTTTTCAAATCCTCCGAAATCGTGAAAAACGACATACTATAGTATGCCCTCCGACACCATGGACTATAGCCTTTCGCTTTTGCGTGATTTTCACCTTTTTTTTTAATCCTCCGAAATCGTGAAAAACGACATACTATAGTATGCCCTCCGACACCATGGACTATAGCCTTTTGCTTTCGCGTGATTTTCACCTTTTTTTTAAATCCTCCGAAATCGTTAAAAACGACATACTATAGTATGCTCTCCGACACCATGGACTATAGCCTTTCGCTTTTGCGTGATTTTCACCTTTTTTTCAAATCCTCCGAAATCGTGAAAAACGACATACTATAGTATGCCCTCCGACACCATGGACTATAGCCTTTCGCTTTTGCGTGATTTTCACCTTTTTTTCAAATCCTCCGAAATCGTGAAAAACGACATACTATAGTATGCCCTCCGACACCATGGACTATAGCCTTTCGCTTTTGCGTGATTTTCACCTTTTTTTTTAAATCCTCCGAAATCGTGAAAAACGACATACTATAGTATGCCCTCCGACACCATGGACTATAGCCTTTCGCTTTTGCGTGATTTTCACCTTTTTTTCAAATCCTCCGAAATCGTGAAAAACGACATACTATAGTATGCCCTCCGACACCATGGACTATAGCCTTTCGCTTTTGCGTGATTTTCACCTTTTTTTCAAATCCTCCGAAATCGTGAAAAACGACATACTATAGTATGCCCTCCGACACCATGGACTATAGCCTTTCGCTTTTGCGTGATTTTCACCTTTTTTTCAAATCCTCCGAAATCGTGAAAAACGACATACTATAGTATGCCCTCCGACACCATGGACTATAGCCTTTCGCTTTTGCGTGATTTTCACCTTTTTTTTTAATCCTCCGAAATCGTGAAAAACGACATACTATAGTATGCCCTCCGACACCATGGACTATAGCCTTTCGCTTTTGCGTGATTTTCACCTTTTTTTCAAATCCTCCGAAATCGTGAAAAACGACATACTATAGTATGCCCTCCGACACCATGGACTATAGCCTTTCGCTTTTGCGTGATTTTCACCTTTTTTTTTAAATCCTCCGAAATCGTGAAAAACGACATACTAGTATGCGGTCCGAGACCATGGACTATAGCCTTTCGCTTTTGCGTGATTTTCACCTTTTTTTTTAAATCCTCCGAAATCGTGAAAAACGACATACTATAGTATGCCCTCCGACACCATGGACTATAGCCTTTCGCTTTTGCGTGATTTTCACCTTTTTTTCAAATCCTCCGAAATCGTGAAAAACGACATACTATAGTATGCCCTCAGACACCATGGACTATAGCCTTTCGCTTTTGCGTGATTTTCACCTTTTTTTTTAATCCTCCGAAATCGTGGAAAAACGACATACTATAGTATGCCCTCCGACACCATGGACTATAGCCTTTTGCTTTCGCGTGATTTTCACCTTTTTTTTTAATCCTCCGAAATCGTTAAAAACGACATACTATAGTATGCTCTCCGACACCATGGACTATAGCCTTTCGCTTTTGCGTGATTTTCACCTTTTTTTCAAATCCTCCGAAATCGTGAAAAACGACATACTATAGTATGCCCTCCGACACCATGGACTATAGCCTTTCGCTTTTGCGTGATTTTCACCTTTTTTTTAAAATCCTCCAAAATCGTGAAAAACCACATACTATAGTATGCCCTCCGACACCATGGACTATAGCCTTTCGCTTTTGCGTGATTTTCACCTTTTTTTTTAAAATCCTCCGAAATCGTGAAAAACGACATACTATAGTATGCCCTCCGACACCATGGACTATAGCCTTTCGCTTTTGCGTGATTTTCACCTTTTTTTTTTAAATCCTCCAAAATCGTGAAAAACGACATACTAGTATGCGGTCCGAGACCATGGACTATAGCCTTTCGCTTTTGCGTGATTTTCACCTTTTTTTCAAATCCTCCGAAATCGTGAAAAACGACATACTATAGTATGCCCTCCGACACCATGGACTATAGCCTTTCGCTTTTGCGTGATTTTCACCTTTTTTTCAAATCCTCCGAAATCGTGAAAAACGACATACTATAGTATGCCCTCCGACAACATGGACTATAGCCTTTCGCTTTTGCGTGATTTTCACCTTTTTTTTTAAATCCTCCGAAATCGTGAAAAACGACATACTATAGTATGCCCTCCCACACCATGGACTATAGCCTTTCGCTTTTGCGTGATTTTCACCTTTTTTTCAAATCCTCCGAAATCGTGAAAAACGACATACTAGTATGCGGTCCGAGACCATGGACTATAGCCTTTCGCTTTTGCGTGATTTTCACCTTTTTTTTTAAATCCTCCGAAATCGTGAAAAACGACATACTATAGTATGCCCTCCGACACCATGGACTATAGCCTTTCGCTTTTGCGTGATTTTCACCTTTTTTTTTAATCCTCCGAAATCGTGAAAAACGACATACTATAGTATGCCCTCCGACACCATGGACTATAGCCTTTCGCTTTTGCGTGATTTTCACCTTTTTTTCAAATCCTCCGAAATCGTGAAAAACGACATACTATAGTATGCCCTCCGACACCATGGACTATAGCCTTTCGCTTTTGCGTGATTTTCACCTTTTTTTCAAATCCTCCGAAATCGTGAAAAACGACATACTATAGTATGCCCTCCGACAACATGGACTATAGCCTTTCGCTTTTGCGTGATTTTCACCTTTTTTTTTAAATCCTCCGAATCGTGAAAAACGACATACTATAGTATGCCCTCCCACACCATGGACTATAGCCTTTCGCTTTTGCGTGATTTTCACCTTTTTTTCAAATCCTCCGAAATCGTGAAAAACGACATACTATAAGTATGCCCTCCGACACCATGGACTATAGCCTTTCGCTTTTGCGTGATTTTCACCTTTTTTTTTAATCCTCCGAAATCGTGAAAAACGACATACTATAGTATGCCCTCCGACACCATGGACTATAGCCTTTTGCTTTTGCGTGATTTTCACCTTTTTTTTTAAATCCTCCGAAATCGTTAAAAACGACATACTATAGTATGCTCTCCGACACCATGGACTATAGCCTTTCGCTTTTGCGTGATTTTCACCTTTTTTTCAAATCCTCCGAAATCGTGAAAAACGACATACAATAGTATGCCCTCCGACACCATGGACGATAGCCTTTCGCTTTTGCGTGATTTTCACCTTTTTTTTTAATCCTCCGAAATCGTGAAAAACGACATACTATAGTATGCCCTCCGACACCATGGACTATAGCCTTTCGCTTTTGCGTGATTTTCACCTTTTTTTAAAATCCTCCGAAATCGTGAAAAACGACATACTATAGTATGCCCTCCGACACCATGGACTATAGCCTTTCGCTTTTGCGTGATTTTCACCTTTTTTTTAAATCCTCCGAAATCGTGAAAAACGACATACTATAGTATGCCCTCCGACACCATGGACTATAGCCTTTCGCTTTTGCGTGATTTTCACCTTTTTTTCAAATCCTCCGAAATCGTGAAAAACGACATACTATAGTATGCCCTCCGACACCATGGACTATAGCCTTTCGCTTTTGCGTGATTTTCACCTTTTTTTTTTAAATCCTCCGAAATCGTGAAAAACGACATACTATAGTATGCCCTCCGACACCATGGACTATAGCCTTTCGCTTTTGCGTGATTTTCACCTTTTTTTTCAAATCCTCCGAAATCGTGAAAAACGACATACTATAGTATGCCCTCCGACACCATGGACTATAGCCTTTCGCTTTTGCGTGATTTTCACCTTTTTTTTTAAAATCCTCCGAAATCGTGAAAAACGACATACTATAGTATGCCCTCCGACACCATGGACTATAGCCTTTCGCTTTTGCGTGATTTTCACCTTTTTTTTTAAATCCTCCGAAATCGTGGAAAAACGACATACTATAGTATGCCCTCCGACACCATGGACTATAGCCTTTCGCTTTTGCGTGATTTTCACCTTTTTTTCAAATCCTCCGAAATCGTGAAAAACGACATACTATAGTATGCCCTCCGACACCATGGACTATAGCCTTTCGCTTTTGCGTGATTTTCACCTTTTTTTTTAATCCTCCGAAATCGTGAAAAACGACATACTATAGTATGCCCTCCGACACCATGGACTATAGCCTTTCGCTTTTGCGTGATTTTCACCTTTTTTTTTTAAATCCTCCGAAATCGTGAAAAACGACATACTATAGTATGCCCTCCGACACCATGGACTATAGCCTTTCGCTTTTGCGTGATTTTCACCTTTTTTTCAATCCTCCGAAATCGTGAAAAACGACATACTATAGTATGCCCTCCGACACCATGGACTATAGCCTTTCGCTTTTGCGTGATTTTCACCTTTTTTTTAATCCTCCGAAATCGTGAAAAACGACATACTATATAGTATGCCCCCTGACACCATGGACTATAGCCTTTTTGCTTTTGCGTGATTTTCACCTTTTTTTTAAATCCTCCGAAATCGTTAAAAACGATATACTATAGTATGCTCTCCGACACCATGGACTATAGCCTTTCGCTTTGCGTGATTTTCACCTTTTTTTCAAATCCTCCGAAATCGTGAAAAACGACATACTATAGTATGCCCTCCGAACACCATGGACTATAGCCTTTCCCTTTTGCGTGATTTTCACCTTTTTTTTAATCCTCCGAAATCGTGAAAAACGACATACTATAGTATGCCCTCCGAACACCATGGACTATAGCCTTTCGCTTTGTGTGATTTTCACCTTTTTTTCAAATCCTCCGAAATCGTGAAAAACGACATACTATAGTATG
>NW_027638136.1:650000-651071 GCF_951216825.1 Electrona antarctica | reverse complement strand
AAAGCATACATACAACAAAACAAATGTCAACTTTGCGCACACAGAGACGACAACAAACATCCCAACAATAATGAACAACAAGCAATACAGTAACAATGAAAATAAATGAACAAACAGAAACATAACAGCAACTTAATGGCCCTGTTCAGACAGATATACCTGTCTGTCTCTACTGTCCTCTGTCTGTCTCTCAGACAGATACACCTGTCTGTCTCTACTGTCCCCTGTCTGTCCCTCAGACAGATACACCTGTCTGTCTCTACTGTCCTCTGTCTGTCTCTCAGACAGATACACCTGTCTGTCTCTACTGTCCCCTGTCTGTCTCTCAGACAGATAAACCTGTCTGTCTCTACTGTCCTCTGTCTGTCTCTCAGACAGATACACCTGTCTGTCTCTACTGTCCCCTGTCTGTCTCTCAGACAGATACACCTGTCTGTCTCTACTGTCCTCTGTCTGTCTCTCAGACAGATACACCTGTCTGTCTCTACTGTCCACTGTCTGTCCCTCAGACAGATATACCTGTCTGTCTCTTCTGTCTCTCAGACAGATACACCTGTCTGTCTCTACTGTCCACTGCCTGTCCCTCAGACTGATATACCTGTCTGTCTCTTCTGTCTCTCAGACAGATACACCTGTCTGTCTCTACTGTCCCCTGTCTGTCTCTCAGACAGATATACCTGTCTATCTCTACTGTCCCCTGTCTGTCCCTCAGACACATATACCTGTCTGTCTCTACTGTCCCCTGTCTGTCCCTCTGACAGATATACCTGTCTGTCTCTACTGTCCCCTGTCTGTCCCTCTGACAGATACACCTGTCTGTCTCTACTGTCCTCTGTCTGTCTCTCAGACAGATACACCTGTCTGTCTCTACTGTCCCCTGTCTGTCCCTCAGACAGATATACCTGTCTGTCTCTACTGTCCTCTGTCTGTCTCTCAGACAGATATACCTGTCTGTCTCTACTGTCCTCTGTCTGTCCCTCTGACAGATATACCTGTCTGTCTCTACTGTCCCCTGTCTGTCTCTCAGACACATATACCTGTCTGTCTCTACTGTCCTCTGTCTGTCCCTCT
>NW_027638136.1:587500-645000 GCF_951216825.1 Electrona antarctica | reverse complement strand
ACTAATAGAAAGGACGGTGAACTTGGTCCTGGGTGTTACTAGTAGAAAGGACAGTGAACTTGGTCCTGGGTGTTACTAATAGAAAGGACGGTGAACTTGGTCCTGGGTGTTACTAATAGAAAGGACAGTGAACTTGGTCCTGGGTGTTACTAATAGAAAGGACGGTGAACTTCGTCCTGGGTGTTACTAGTAGAAAGGACGGTGAACTTCGTCCTGGGTGTTACTAGTAGAAAGGACGGTGAACTTGGTCCTGGGTGTTACTAGTAGAAAGGACGGTGAACTTGGTCCTGGGTGTTACTAATAGAAAGGACGGTGAACTTGGTCCTGGGTGTTACTAATAGAAAGGACGGTGAACTTGGTCCTGGGTGTTACTAATAGAAAGGACAGTGAACTTGGTCCTGGGTGTTACTAATAGAAAGGACGGTGAACTTGGTCCTGGGTGTTACTAATAGAAAGGACGGTGAACTTGGTCCTGGGTGTTACTAATAGAAAGGACGGTGAACTTCGTCCTGGGTGTTACTAATAGAAAGGACGGTGAACTTGGTCCTGGGTGTTACTAATATAAAGGACGGTGAACTTGGTCCTGGGTGTTACTAATATAAAGGACGGTGAACTTGGTCCTGGGTGTTACTAATAGAAAGGACGGTGAACTTGGTCCTGGGTGTTACTAATAGAAAGGACGGTGAACTTGGTCCTGGGTGTTACTAGTATAAAGGACGGTGAACTTGGTCCTGGGTGTTACTAATATAAAGGACGGTGAACTTGGTCCTGGGTGTTACTAATAGAAAGGACGGTGAACTTGGTCCTGGGTGTTACTAATAGAAAGGATGGTGAACTTCGTCCTGGGTGTTACTAATTGAAAGGACGGTGAACTTCGTCCTGGGTGTTACTAGTAGAAAGGACGGTGAACTTCGTCCTGGGTGTTACTAATAGAAAGGACGGTGAACTTCGTCCTGGGTGTTACTAGTAGAAAGGACGGTGAACTTCGTCCTGGGTGTTACTAGTAGAAAGGACGGTGAACTTCGTCCTGGGTGTTACTAGTAGAAAGGACGGTGAACTTCGTCCTGGGCGATCGGGGTTAATAAGGTGTATTTAATATTTATCTTCCAGAACTCCAGTGCGGAGCAGCGCGTGCGGCTAGATCTCGGCCTATGGGATAAGTTCAGTGAACTCGCCACCAAGTGCATCATTAAGATCGTGGAGTTCGCCAAGAGAGTTCCTGGATTCACTGGACTGACCATCGCTGACCAGATCACCCTGCTGAAGGCTGCCTGTCTGGACATACTGGTACACACACACACACACACACACACACACACACACACACACACACACACACACACACACACACACACACACACACACACACACACTGTTTGATCTCCCTCGGCCTTCACCACAGATATGTGGTGTGTGTGTGTGTGTGTGTGTGTCTGTGTGTGTGTGCGCGTGTCTGCCAGTAGTCATGTTTTATTCTGTTTCATGTCTCAGGCGAGGCTGCCACTCACTGTCAGAGCCCCTCCCACTCAGCCAGCTTCAAAGACCCCCCCCCCCCCCCCCACACACACACACATCACCCTGCATGTCTGATCATTACGCACGCACGCAGTGCACACACACGAATACGCACTCACACGTGCGTGGACGCAAACAAGTACTTTTGCACACACAAGATATTGCTTGCGTGCGTGCGTGCGTGCGTGCGTGCGTGCGTGCGTGCGTGCGTGCGTGCGTGCGTGCGTGCGTGCGTGCGTTGGAAGGTAATTTCTGTAGATATGTCTTAGATATATTTATCTTCGTGGTGTTGAACTGATCGACCTGATTCTGAAACTATTTCTTATTTTTAATATTTCATATCCAGACAGTTAAAGGACACTTCACCACTTTTCAACTTATCTTCATATAATTGGTCCTGACTTATTCCCACAGCCCTCCTATGTGTCATAGGAGGGCTGTGGGCAGTTCAGAAACCAGTCTGTGTCTCATAGGAGGGCTGTGGGCAGTTCAGAAACCAGTCTCTCATAGGAGGGCTGTGGGCGGTTCAGAAACCAGTCTGTGTCTCATAGGAGGGCTGTGGGCAGTTCAGAAACCAGTCTGTGTCTCATAGGAGGGCTGCGGGCAGTTCAGAAACCAGTATGTCTCATAGGAAGGCTGTGGGCGGTTCAGAAACCAGTCTGTGTCTCATAGGAGGGCTGTGGGCAGTTCAGAAACCAGTCTATCTCATAGGAGGGCTGTGGGCAGTTCAGAAACCAGTCTGTGTCTCATAGGAGGGCTGTGGGCAGTTCAGAAACCAGTCTGTGTGTCATAGGAGGGCTGTGGGCAGTTCAGAAACCAGTCTGTCTCATAGGAGGGCTGTGGGCAGTTCAGAAACCAGTCTGTGTCTCATAGGAGGGCTGCGGGCAGTTCAGAAACCAGTATGTCTCATAGGAAGGCTGTGGGCGGTTCAGAAACCAGTCTGTGTCTCATAGGAGGGCTGTGGGCAGTTCAGAAACCAGTCTGTGTCTCATAGGAGGGCTGTGGGCAGTTCAGAAACCAGTCTGTGTCTCATAGGAGGGCTGTGGGCAGTTCAGAAACCAGTCTGTGTCTCATAGGAAGGCTGTGGGTGGTTCATAAACCAGTCTGTGTCTCATAGGAGGGCTGTGGGCGGTTCAGAAACCAGTCTGTGTCTCATAGGAGGGCTGTGGGCGGTTCAGAAACCAGTCTGTCTCATAGGAGGGCTGTGGGCGGTTCATAAACCAGTCTGTGTCTCATAGGAGGGCTGTGGGCGGTTCAGAACCCAGTCTGTGTCTCATAGGAGGGCTGTGGGTGGTTCAGAAACCAGTCTGTCTCATAGGAGGGCTGTGGGCGGTTCAGAAACCAGTCTGTGTCTCATAGGAGGGCTGTGGGCGGTTCAGAAACCAGTCTGTCTCATAGGAGGGCTGTGGGCGGTTCAGAAACCAGTCTGTGTCTCATAGGAGGGCTGTGGGCGGTTCAGAAACCAGTCTGTCTCATAGGAGGGCTGTGGGCGGTTCAGAAACCAGTCTGTGTCTCATAGGAGGGCTGTGGGCGGTTCAGAACCCAGTCTGTGTCTCATAGGAGGGCTGTGGGCGGTTCAGAAACCAGTCTGTCTCATAGGAGGGCTGTGGGCGGTTCAGAAACCAGTCTGTCTCATAGGAGGGCTGTGGGTAGTTCAGAAACCAGTCTGTCTCATAGGAGGGCTGTGGGCAGTTCAGAAACCAGTCTGTGTCTCATAGGAGGGCTGTGGGCAGTTCAGAAACCAGTCTGTGTCTCATAGGAGGGCTGTGGGCAGTTCAGAAACCAGTCGGCTGTGGGCAGTTCAGAAACCTGTCTGTGTCTCATATGAGGGCTGTGGGCAGTTCAGAAACCTGCCTGTGTCTCATATGAGGGCTGTGGGCAGTTCAGAAACCTGTCTGTGTCTCATATGAGGGCTGTGGGCAGTTCAGAAACCTGTCTGTGTCTCATATGAGGGCTGTGGGCAGTTCAGAAACCTGTCTACCAGTGACATCATCGATGGGGAATCCAAGCTAATAGATATTGCAGGCTTTCTGTTCCTGAAAAGTCGTGATGCGATAATATAATAATAATATAATATAAGATAATGGAGGCCGTTAATAATAATAATGGTTAATGGTTAATGTTAATAATGATAATGGAAGCCATCGTTCAAGCTAGGGGAGGGGAGGGAGGATAATGGAATCCATCGTTCTCATGATAATACAAATCTAAATATATATAAAAAATTATTATTGTTTAACCCTAGAACACTAAACATATTTTTGTCACATCATCACAAAACACCGGTATATTTTACCCAATATACAATATTCCATAAAATAATATTTCCCATCAAATTAGAGAGAGGCTGCCACTGTCAGAGCCCCTCCCACTCAGCCAGCTTCAAAGACCCCCCCACACACACACACACACACACACACACACACATAGGAGGGCTGTGGGCGATTCAGAAACCAGTCTGTGTCTCATAGGAGGGCTGTGGGCAGTTCAGAAACAGAAATAGTTTTTCAATCCCATAGTTGGAACGGTGGGGCGTTGCGTGCGTGCGTGCGTGCGTGCGTGCGTGCGTGCGTGCGTGCGTGCGTGCGTGCGTGCGTGCGACATTGTCTTTGCGTATGTGCAAACTGACTCAACATTTATCTTCGTAATCTCAGATTTCCGAAGTCGTGTGTCGTTGCCTCCGCAGTGAATTACAATCCTATCATAACGATTACATTTACTTTTAGCAATAAGTTTCAGATTTGATTGGATGTTGCCCGCTCTGGCCCCGGCGATGCATTTGACTTTGGTTCCTGGAGTCTTTAATTTCACGTTTCTCATTATAGAGCTACTGTGTTCTTAATGACACGCCACCGCGGTTGGTGTCCCTGCACTTGTTACACACGTCCGAAGCAACAAAGGCGTCAGGGCTGTAACTATACATATTGCATACGGCGCAGGAGAGAGGGCTAGAGCGAGAGGGGAACCTGCCGGGAGGGAGGTGGTGGTGGTGGAAAGCCATCGCAATCGCTCGGCCAAGCCGACAGAAGGAGATGGTCGTTCCGCCAAACAACCAACCCGAGCAGCGATAAGATCGCCACAGAGTAGGATAATTAACAGTGATAGCGTGTGTTTGAATCACAGCAGCGCAATATAATAATGTTTGGTGTTTGTCCCGTTCGTGCTGCTAACAACACAGCCGCCAGACAGCATACAGGCAACACAGGAAATTACGTAACAGGCTTACCGTCTGCGAAAAGGGTCCGCTGGGAGCGGCGAACGGTGATTCATGTATCTTCCTGTAAAAAGAGAGAGCACTGACTCTCCGCTGGGGTCGACCTTAGACCCCGGCCCCCTCTCGCCTAACCTCGGTACACCGTCAGTTGCTAAGTGACGGCCCCCGATTCGTTAGGGCTTTCTACCCGTCTTCTAAACTGTCTCAGCAATGACTTACTGTAGTGGAATTCTACAGCCGAGATAACTGTCTCACACTATCTCGCGAAAGGCAACACACGTATACAATTCTCCGCTTCCACGCTATACACTCGTATAATATGGAATTCCTCTGCTGAACGTCATATGAAATATGCGTATATGCGTATCATGTTTATACCATACACCTGACTCAGAGCCCAGAGACACTTACACCAATTAAAGCTTCTACTAACACACTCCTCGATTCACTCCCTTAACGGCCGCTCAATATAGAGGGGTCATTAATAATGTTACTGAACACCAGACGGATGACATATACATGAACACTTGTTTTCACTGTGTGTAAGGTCTGTAAGCTGTGCGGACGGTAGTACCATGCAATTCTCTGTCTTGTCTGACCGTTCATCCAGGACCCTCGTGAGGCCCGGGAGTCGAAGGGTTAAACGAGAAATGGCAGGCACCCTTTCCCACATACAGCTTTTCGGACAGCAGCGGCAGCGTACAGCCTGGGCTTGTACACTTTGAAGCCGGCGTTATACCGTGGGCCTCTTTCTCACTGACCCTTGCCCGCTCACGGAGAGGGGGGGGGGGGGGGGGGGGGGGGGTCGAGTGATACAATTCACTTTTTAATTCACTCACCTTCAAATATGAAAATCTGGAAAAGTGATCAAAAACTATCTAAGTCTGCACAGGAATGGCTCAAAATGGTATAATGGAAGACGATATAAAAAAGTGAGGATTTATTCAGCAAATGCACAGAGTAAGAGAAACAGAACAGAGAAGGCAGTCTCAAAAACTCACAAGATAGCACACAAAGAATCAGTGTTCTAAGGTATAGAGAGATAGAGAGAATAGTTCTCTTTTCAGCCAAAAGTCGCATCTGGGAGCCTCGCCGATAAAACAGACCTATATATCAACTTAGGAAACATAGCGTCACAATTAGGGAGGTTATCCCAACACTACGTCTAGAGACACATGCACAAGCGAGCCCGCGCATGCATGCGTCTCCTCTCTTATGCCCGATGGTAACCTCACCGAACAGGCGGCTCAGTACAAGGTCATCTCGTCTAGTTTACTAAACGAACTCCATGAATGTATATAGTTATCACACTTACACATGAAACAAACACATTAACCCCTCAACTGCCATACCACGATCACTGTATTATGAGTATATATATAACATATGTAAATACAAAACACAAGTTATTCAATACAGTTGTAACAAATGGGGAATTTGCATTTTAATGGTCAACACTATATAACGTGTCACATCATTTCAGCATCTCGTCCATTGTCACTTTAATAGCGGCCATGGGCTGCTATCTGTCTGATTAGTGGAGGTGAGACAGGCCTGCTCAGCGCTATCTGTCTGATTAGTGGAGGTGAGACAGGCTGTCTGCTATCTGTCTGATTAGTGGAGGTGAGACAGGCTGTCTGCTATCTGTCTGATTAGTGGAGGTGAGACAGGCTGTCTGCTATCTGTCTGATTAGTGGAGGTGAGACAGGCTGTCTGCTATCTGTCTGATTAGTGGAGGTGAGACAGGCCTGCTCAGCGCTATCTGTCTGATTAGTGGAGGTGAGACAGGTCTGCTCAGCGCTATCTGTCTGATTAGTGGAGGTGAGACAGGCCTGCTCAGCGCTATCTGTCTGATTAGTGGAGGTGAGACAGGTCTGCTCAGCGCTATCTGTCTGATCTCTGAAGGTGACAGGTTAGAGTGCGACAGGGTGGAGTGAGACAGGTTAGAGTGAGACAGGTTGCAGTGAGACAGGTTACAGTGAGACAGGTTAGAGTGAGACAGGTTAGAGTGAGACAGGTTGCAGTGAGAGGGGTCATTAATAATGTTACTGAACACCAGACGGATGACATATACATGAACACTTGTTTTCACTGTGTGTAAGGTCTGTAAGCTGTGCGGACGGTAGTACCATGCAATTCTCTGTCTTGTCTGACCGTTCATCCAGGACCCTCGTGAGGCCCGGGAGTCGAAGGGTTAAACGAGAAATGGCAGGCACCCTTTCCCACATACAGCTTTTCGGACAGCAGCGGCAGCGTACAGCCTGGGCTTGTACACTTTGAAGCCGGCGTTATACCGTGGGCCTCTTTCTCACTGACCCTTGCCCGCTCACGGAGAGGGGGGGGGGGGGGGGGGGGGGGGGGGGGGGGGGTCGAGTGATACAATTCACTTTTTAATTCACTCACCTTCAAATATGAAAATCTGGAAAAGTGATCAAAAACTATCTAAGTCTGCACAGGAATGGCTCAAAATGGTATAATGGAAGACGATATAAAAAAGTGAGGATTTATTCAGCAAATGCACAGAGTAAGAGAAACAGAACAGAGAAGGCAGTCTCAAAAACTCACAAGATAGCACACAAAGAATCAGTGTTCTAAGGTATAGAGAGATAGAGAGAATAGTTCTCTTTTCAGCCAAAAGTCGCATCTGGGAGCCTCGCCGATAAAACAGACCTATATATCAACTTAGGAAACATAGCGTCACAATTAGGGAGGTTATCCCAACACTACGTCTAGAGACACATGCACAAGCGAGCCCGCGCATGCATGCGTCTCCTCTCTTATGCCCGATGGTAACCTCACCGAACAGGCGGCTCAGTACAAGGTAATCTCGTCTAGTTTACTAAACGAACTCCATGAATGTATATAGTTATCACACTTACACATGAAACAAACACATTAACCCCTCAACTGCCATACCACGATCACTGTATTATGAGTATATATATAACATATGTAAATACAAAACACAAGTTATTCAATACAGTTGTAACAAATGGGGAATTTGCATTTTAATGGTCAACACTATATAACGTGTCACATCATTTCAGCATCTCGTCCATTGTCACTTTAATAGCGGCCATGGGCGCTTGGATATGACCCGTGGGCTGGCCCAGGATTGTAGTATACTGGCTGGGTTGGTGGTGGCAGCGGGGGGTAGGCCTCTGCTGGAGGGCGATAGGCCTCGTGCCCTGGGTATGTGTCAGGCCGGTATGGCCCGTCCGGTCCGTACCTCTCTGCTTCGTAGGACGGGTGGCCTGGCGGGGGGGGAACCCAGTCGTTCCACTGCTCGCTCCCAGATGGCCATCTGGAAGGAGGCCTGTCCGTCGGTGTCCCTCAGCTCGCGGGCCTCTCTTCTTCCTCTGACGGGCAGCCTGGGCTGGCTGCCGACGTTGCTGCGCGATGACAGGGGCTCTTGAGGTCACCCAGGGCGTCGCTGTTTCGGCGCATACTTCACTTCCATATCCTTCGTATCTGCACACGCTACACCCCTGACCTGCGTGCGTGCGTGCGTGCGTGCGTGCGTGCGTGCGTGCGTGCGTGCGTGCGTGCGTGCGTGCGTGCGTGCGTGCGTGCGTGCGTGCGTGCGTGCGTGCGTGCGTGCGTGCGCGTGTGTGTATATATATATTTATGTATATATATTTATGTATCTTTCAGATCCTCCGTATCTGCACCCGCTACACCCCCGACCAGGACACCATGACCTTCTCAGACGGACTGACCTTGAACCGAACCCAGATGCACAACGCAGGCTTCGGTCCGCTCACTGACCTCGTCTTCACCTTCGCTCTCCAGCTGCTGCCCATCGAGATGGACGACACCGAGACCGGGCTGCTCAGTGCTATCTGTCTGATTAGTGGAGGTGAGACAGGCTGTCTGCTATCTGTCTGATTAGTGGAGGTGAGACAGGCTGTCTGCTATCTGTCTGATTAGTGGAGGTGAGACAGGCTGTCTGCTATCTGTCTGATTAGTGGAGGTGAGACAGGCTGTCTGCTATCTGTCTGATTAGTGGAGGTGAGACAGGTCTGCTCAGCGCTATCTGTCTGATTAGTGGAGGTGAGACAGGCTGTCTGCTATCTGTCTGATTAGTGGAGGTGAGACAGGCTGTCTGCTATCTGTCTGATTAGTGGAGGTGAGACAGGCTGTCTGCTATCTGTCTGATTAGTGGAGGTGAGACAGGCTGTCTGCTATCTGTCTGATTAGTGGAGGTGAGACAGGCTGTCTGCTATCTGTCTGATTAGTGGAGGTGAGACAGGCTGTCTGCTATCTGTCTGATTAGTGGAGGTGAGACAGGCTGTCTGCTATCTGTCTGATTAGTGGAGGTGAGACAGGCTGTCTGCTATCTGTCTGATTAGTGGAGGTGAGACAGGCTGTCTGCTATCTGTCTGATTAGTGGAGGTGAGACAGGCCTGCTCAGCGCTATCTGTCTGATTAGTGGAGGTGAGACAGGTCTGCTCAGCGCTATCCGTCTGATCTCTGAAGGTGACAGGTTAGAGTGCGACAGGGTGGAGTGAGACAGGTTAGAGTGAGACAGGTTGCAGTGAGACAGGTTACAGTGAGACAGGTTAGAGTGAGACAGGTTGCAGTGAGACAGGTTACAGTGAGACAGGTTACAGTGAGACAGGTTGCAGTGAGACAGGTTACAGTGAGACAGGTTAGAGTGAGACAGGTTGGAGTGAGACAGGTTGGAGTGAGACAGGTTAGAGTGAGACAGGTTACAGTGAGACAGGTTCAAGTGAGACAGGTTAGAGTGAGACAGGTTGCAGTGAGACAGGTTGCAGTGAGACAGGTTGCAGTGAGACAGGTTAGAGTGAGACAGGTTACAGTGAGACAGGTTACAGTGAGACAGGTTAGAGTGAGACAGGTTGGAGTGAGACAGGTTACAGTGAGACAGGTTACAGTGAGACAGGGTGAGAGTGAGACAGGGTGGAGTGAGACAGGTTACAGTGAGACAGGGTGGAGTGAGACAGGTTACAGTGAGACAGGTTAGAGTGAGACAGGGTGGAGTGAGACAGGTTACAGTGAGACAGGGTGGAGTGAGACAGGTTACAGTGAGACAGTTTAGAGTGAGACAGGTTGGAGTGAGACAGGGTGGAGTGAGACAGGTTAGAGTGAGACAGGTTGCAGTGAGACAGGTGTCTCTGGGTTGCACATGGTTTGTTGAACTCCCTCTGGTGGTGTGGGTGTGAACTTCATTGACATTAAGAAAGTATTTAGACAGGTAGATGTTAACCTGACTCTGCCAGATGGGGCAGCAGAGAGTACACAGGTACAGCTAGATGTGCCATTTCACAAGTTTATTTTTTCTTATGCATATATCAGAAAACATGTGGCGTTGTGACGCGTTGTGAGCTTGTAGATCGTCTCAGAGGTCGAGAGAATCTTCACTGTGAAGAGTGTGTGTGTGTGTGCGTGCGTGCGTGCGTGCGTGCGTGCGTGCGTGCGTGCGTGCGTGCGCGCTGCATTCACACTCAAGGCTTGTCGGCTCCCAGAGATACAGCAAGACTTACAGATTGTTGCATAATCCGAGAGAGAGAGAGAGACAGAGACACATAGAGAGAGAGAGAGACAGAGACACATAGAGAGAGAGAGAGAGAGAGAGAGAGAGAGAGAGAGAGAGAGAGAGAGAGAGAGAGAGAGAGAGAGAGAGACAGACAGACAGAGACACCGCACCCATGAGGTTGAAATGGGCAATGGTTCTCAAAGTGGGGTCCGGGGACCCCCAGGAGGTCCCCAGCTAAATGATAGTTTAGAACCAAATGGACCCTTATGGGTCTGTAACTCTGAGAGTGTAACACATGGAACCAAATGGACCCTTATGGGTCTGTAACTCTGAGAGTGTAACACATGGAACCACATTTTTTTATTTTTTTGTTTTTTCATGTGATGTGAAAGCAGGGAATCATAGCTTCAAGTTGACATATTGGTTGTTCAGTTTGACCAGTTTTGGAGATATGGCTTATAGAGTAATGTCTTGAAGAGAAACATCGAGTTGAGAAAACATGCTTGAAAGGTTCACTTCTGTGGACTCTAACATTACACCTAGCTACATGTTTAAGCATTTATTTCATATTTACATGTCTTCTGTGGTCTCTAACATTACACCTAGCTACATGTTTAAGCATTTATTTCATATTTACATGTCTTCTGTGGTCTCTAACATTACACCTAGCTACATGTTTAAGCATTTATTTCATATGTACATGTCTTCTGTGGACTCTAACATTACACCTAGCTACATGTTTAAGCATTTATTTCATATTTACATGTCTTCTGTGGTCTCTAACATTACACCTAGCTACATGTTTAAGCATTTATTTCATATTTACATGTCTTCTGTGGTCTCTAACATTACACCTAGCTACATGTTTAAGCATTTATTTCATATTTACATGTCTTCTGTGGTCTCTAACATTACACCTAGCTACATGTTTAAGCATTTATTTCATATTTACATGTCTTCTGTGGACTCTAACATTACACCTAGCTACATGTTTAAGCATTTATTTCATATTTACATGTCTTCTGTGGTCTCTAACATTACACCTAGCTACATGTTTAAGCATTTATTTCATATTTACATGTCTTCTGTGGTCTCTAACATTACACCTAGCTACATGTTTAAGCATTTATTTCATATTTACTGTCGATTTCAGCTCTTGACATTTATTTCAGACATTCTCTAGTATGTGAAGACGCTGCCTGAATTTACGTGTGTGTGTGTGGTGTGTGTGCGTGTGCGTGCGCGTGCGTGCGTGTATATGCGTGCGTGCGTGTATCTGCGTGTGTGTGTGTATCTGCGTGTGTGTGTATCTGCGTGCGTGTATCTGCGTGCGTGCGCGCGTGTGTGTATCTGCGTGCGTGTATCTGCATGCGTGCGTGTATCTGCGTGCGCGTGCGTGTATCTGCGTGCGTGTATCTGCGTGCGCGCGCGCGTGTGTGTGTATCTGCGTGCGTGTATCTGCGTGCGTGCGGTATCTGCGTGCGTGCGTGATCTGCGTGCGCGCGCGTGTGTGTGTATCTGCGTGCGTGTATCTGTGTGCGTGTATTTGCGTGCGTGTATCTGCGTGCGTGCGCGCGTGTGTGTGTGTATCTGCGTGTGTGTGTGTGTATCTGCGTGCGTGCGTGTGTATCTGTGTGTGTGTATCTGCGTGCGTGCGTGTGTATCTGTGTGTGTGTATCTGCGTGCGTGCGTGTGTGTCTGTGTGTGTGTATCTGTGTGTGTGTGTGTATCTGCGTGCGTGTCAGACCGCCAGGACCTAGAGGAACCCTCCAAGGTGGACCAGCTCCAGGAACCTCTTCTAGAAGCTCTGAAGATCTACGTCAGGAAACGGAGACCCCAAAAACCTCACATGTTCCCTAAGACCCTGATGAAGATCACAGACCTGAGGTCTATCAGCGCTAAGGGTACGCACACACACACACACACACACACACACACACACACACACACACACACACACACACACACACACACACACACACACCCTGATGAAGATCACAGACCTGAGGTCTATCAGCGCTAAGGGTACGCACACACACACACACACACACACACACACACACACACACACACACACACACACACACACACACACACACACACACACACACACACACACACACACCCTGATGAAGATCACAGACCTGAGGTCTATCAGCGCTAAGGGTACGCACACACACACACACACACACACACACACACACACAAATGCACACGCACACACACACACCACACACCACACACACACACACACACACACACACACACACACACGCACATGCATGCACACACACACACACACACACACACACACACACACACACACACACACACACACACACACACACACACACAGCTGCACGCACATGTGTCTATATTAGTAGTTTAATGTGTTTGTATTTAACTATCTATGTATTTTACAGTATGTAAAAAAAAAATCACACCCGTGTGAACTGAGTGGTGCAAGGTCTTATATAGTCTGATCAGCTATGTCAGTGACGTCACATACTAACCATAGCAACCATGCTTGTTTTTGAGTGGTGTAAACCACTCCTACAACTGGCTTTGTTAGTTTACGTGTCTGTCCGTACCAATGTCTGACGTAATGAAATCAGCATCAACCAATCAGCATCAACCATGCTCATTTTGAGCACAGACAGACAGACTAACAAAGCCAGTTGTAGGAGTGGTTTACACCACTCAAAAATGAGCATGGTTGCTATGGTCACCCAGTTCACACGGGTGTGATTTCATTACGTCAGACCACAGTTGATCAGTCTATATAAGACCTTACACCACTCAGTTCACACGGGTGTGATTTATTTGGTACGAACAAACACGGGTACACGGGTACACGGGTACAAAGCCAGTTGTTGGAGTGTTGGAGTGGTTTGCACCACTCCAAAAGGGGGGGGGGGGTAATAATATTTGTACATTTAAAAACTGTGTACATTGGTGACTATAATCTAGCATTCTAGCTGATCTTGAAGCCTGCAAAAACGGGGGGAATTTGTATTGTTGTCTCCACCAGGCTGAAGGCATGGGGAGAGAGTATGTTTTATTGTCTCCACCAGGCCGAAGGCATGGGGAGAGAGTATGTTTTATTGTCTCCACCATGAAGGCATGGGGAGAGAGTATGTTTTATTGTCTCCACCATGAAGGCATGGGGAGAGAGTATGTTTTATTGTCTCCACCAGGCTGAAGGCATGGGGAGAGAGTATGTTTTATTGTCTCCACCAGGCTGAAGGCATGGGGAGAGAGTATGTTTTATTGTCTCCACCATGAAGGCATGGGGAGAGAGTATGTTTTATTGTCTCCACCAGGCTGAAGGCACGGGGAGAGAGTATGTTTTATTGTCTCCACCAGGCCGAAGGCATGGGGAGAGAGTATGTTTTATTGTCTCCACCAGGCCGAAGGCATGGGGAGAGAGTATGTTTTATTGTCTCCACCATGAAGGCATGGGGAGAGAGTATGTTTTATTGTCTCCACCAGGCTGAAGGCATGGGGAGAGAGTATGTTTTATTGTCTCCACCAGGCTGAAGGCATGGGGAGAGAGTATGTTTTATTGTCTCCACCAGGCTGAAGGCATGGGGAGAGAGTATGTTTTATTGTCTCCACCAGGCCGAAGGCATGGGGAGAGACTATGTTTTATTGTCTCCACCAGGCCGAAGGCATGGGGAGAGAGTATGTTTTATTGTCTCCACCATGAAGGCATGGGGAGAGAGTATGTTTTATTGTCTCCACCATGAAGGCATGGGGAGAGAGTATGTTTTATTGTCTCCACCATGAAGGCATGGGGAGAGAGTATGTTTTATTGTCTCCACCATGAAGGCATGGGGAGAGAGTATGTTTTATTGTCTCCACCATGAAGGCATGGGGAGAGAGTATGTTTTATTGTCTCCACCATGAAGGCATGGGGAGAGAGTATGTTTTATTGTCTCCACCAGGCCGAAGGCATGGGGAGAGAGTATGTTTTATTGTCTCCACCAGGCTGAAGGCATGGGGAGAGAGTATGTTTTATTGTCTCCACCATGAAGGCATGGGGAGAGAGTCTGTTTTATTGTCTCCACCATGAAGGCATGGGGAGAGAGTATGTTTTATTGTCTCCACCATGAAGGCATGGGGAGAGAGTATGTTTTATTGTCTCCACCATGAAGGCATGGGGAGAGAGTATGTTGTATTGTCTCCACCAGGCCGAAGGCATGGGGAGAGAGTATGTTGTATTGTCTCCACCAGGTCGGAGGCATGGGGAGAGAGTATGTTTTATTGTCTCCACCATGAAGGCATGGGGAGAGAGTATGTTTTATTGTCTCCACCAGGCTGAAGGCATGGGGAGAGAGTATGTTTTATTGTCTCCACCAGGCTGAAGGCATGGGGAGAGAGTATGTTTTATTGTCTCCACCATGAAGGCATGGGGAGAGAGTATGTTTTATTGTCTCCACCATGAAGGCATGGGGAGAGAGTATGTTTTATTGTCTCCACCAGGCTGAAGGCATGAGGAGAGAGTATTTTGTATTGTCTCCACCAGGCTGAAGACATGAGGAGAGAGTATGTTTTATTGTCTCCACCAGGCCGAAGGCATGGGGAGAGAGTATGTTTTATTGTCTCCACCAGGATGAAGGCATGGGGAGAGAGTATGTTTTACTGTCTCCACTAGGCTGAAGGCATGGGGAGAGAGTATGTTTTATTGTCTCCACCATGAAGGCATGGGGAGAGACTATGTTTTATTGTCTTGTGGTGTATTTTCACCCACAACTAACCCTAAACTCACTAAAGTAGAGAGATAAATGAACACTCTAGACTAAAGCTGTAGAGTAGTGAAAAACCTCGTCAAAAAGCATCGGATCGGATCGGAGAAACGCAGGCAGAGAGGTGAACTGGAATCCCATCGGAGTAGTATTTATTGCAGGAGTACAAGTACAGAGAGAATAGCTTCGCCTTTAGACCCTGAGCCTGGAGCTCAGGGCCCCTACATTACTGACCGTAGCCAGCTAACACTGATTAACTTTACACTGAAAACATGAGACCAAATATACACTTAGAATACAGGAAGGGTGGAGTGAAGATTTACATAGCCATTTGGTTAGCAGACAGCTGTCCCACTGGGTGTTTCGATTCACACCTGTGACTTCAAGCAGTATAGAACAAAGGCTTAACCCCAGGGTACTTCATGAGAACTTCTGTGTGTTTGCTTCTCAAGAGACCAAACTATTCTGACCAGACAATACGTCTCCACTTAACCTGTAGTACCAAAATGTATAGTGTAGTTATTGACAGAATATTGCATAATGGCTATGGACTATATTTTACGAGACCACAGTCTCCACCAGGCTGAAGGCATGGGGAGAGAGTATGTTTTATTGTCTCCACCAGGATGAAGGCATGGGGAGAGAGTATGTTTTATTGTCTCCACCAGGATGAAGGCATGGGGAGAGAGTTTGTTTTATTGTCTCCACCAGGCTGAAGGCATGGGGAGAGATTATGTTTTATTTAGGGTCGGGACTTTAACGCGTTAATTGAGATTAATTAACTACAGAAAAATTAACACGTTAAAAAAATGAACGCATTTAACCTTTTTTTTCACCGCGGAACGTTTCTCACTGGGTGCGTTTCTAGTAGTACTGAATTGGCTGCGGCACGCCTACTCTACACTCTGCTCCATAGAGCGAGGCGATCAGCAGCAGCAGCAGTTCACTCTACACTACAGGCTACAGCTACGTCAGAAAGCCCAAACCCAAATTAATCGAATGAAGAAGCCGCTTATATCGCTTTTACTCCATGGATGGGACATTTAGATGTAATGGGATGGACGCGTGGATAGCGGCATGGCTGTGTGCAATGGATGGACGCGTGGATAGCGGCATGGCTGTGTGCAATGTTAGCTCTATGCTAGCTGGTTCAGCTTAACATGTCTCACAGGACACCGGAGACGCGCGGTGATTTCACCACAGCACGAAGCTGTCAAGCTGTCCTCGATGCGAAACATACTGAAGTTGCAAGCGTGGGAATTCCGTGGTCAGACAATGGTCTGCCCCAACCTCATGTGAAATGTTTCCCCCCTAATAAAGTTGTTTTTATTTGTTTTCTCATGCCCCGCCATGTAAAGCACATTTGAGTATTCATATAGGGTGTACCAAAACTCCTGGAGGGGGCGTCAACATATGTGTCACGTGGTAGCGGCCGCCATACTTGTCTGGTTTGCTGGCTTGTCTGGTTTGTTTACATTGAGCGACTATCTGTGTGCTTGTATACGTTCTTTTTTTAAACTGACCTCACAATGGTTCAGACTTGCTCAGTAAATAAGTGCCACAGCAGGTCGCGTCGAGGAAATGAGCCAGAAAACGATGTTCAGCTTTCCAGCATGGAGACAGCATCAAGGAACCCAGATTGACGAGTTTACAAAAAGACGTAGAATGGCTTGGATCTCGGCTGTACGGCACACGGGCGCAGAGACATAACGTTCAACAAAGTATCTAAGCACAGCCGTGTTTGTTCACAACATTTTCCTTGTCCTTGTAATGTATTTGGGTCCGACGTTCCTTCTATCCATCCTGGTGTTGGTTCACTATGTTGAATATTTACAAAAACATACCACCGTCACTCTATTCTGAGTGATGTGGGCTAGAATGTAATGCCCATGAGAGGGCCGTCCCTAGAATGTAATGCCCATGAGAGGGCCGTCCCTAGAATGTAATGCCCATGAGAGGGCCGTCCCTAGAATGTAATGCCCATGAGAGGGCCGTCCCTAGAATGTAATGCCCATGAGAGGGCCGTCCCTAGAATGTAATGCCCATGAGAGGGCCGTCCCTAGAATGTAATGCCCATGAGAGGGCCGTCCCTAGAATGTAATGCCCATGAGAGGGCCGTCCCTAGAATGTAATGCCCATGAGAGGGCCGTCCCTAGAATGTAATGCCCATGAGAGGGCCGTCCCTAGAATGTAATGCCCATGAGAGGGCCGTCCCTAGCTTTACAGACGCCGCCCCCTCTTGGTGATGTACAAGTTTTCACACGCTATACACACTGAAGACACTTTATATAGGGTTAGGCTAACCCTAACCCTAACCCTAACCCTAACCCTAACCCTAACCCTCTCTCCTAACCCTAACCCTAACCCTAACCCTAACCCTAACCCTAACCCTAACCCTCTCTCCTAACCCTAACCCTAACCCTAACCCTAACCCTAACCCTAACCCTAACCCTTTATATAGGCACTTGCTGCACTTGTTTATCTGTTGGGATAAAACAGTTGTATTGCTTAAAGGGGAATACCACTCATTTTCAACATTTTTCTATGGAGTTGTGTGCACTGGAAATAATAAAAAGTCCCCCCATTCTGTGTTGCCTATAGAACTGGAGGTCTGAAAAAAACAGTAACATTATGAAGTACATTTTTGTGATGTCACTGAGATGTACTTCATAATGTTACAGATTTTTTTCAGACCTCCAGTTCTAGGCAACACAGAATGGGGGGGGGACTTTCTTATTATATCCACACAACAACTCTAAGGTATATTAAATGAGTGGAATCCCGTAGTCACTATTCACTGGGATACCAACCAAACATTTGAAAAAAAAGGTTTCTCACTGTTCTCGGGTTGAATATTGATATGCGATTAAAATGTGATTAATCGAGATTAATTAATTACAAAGCCTCTGATTAATTAGATTAATTTTTTTAATCGAGTCCCAGCTCTAGTTTTATTGTCTCCACCAGGCCGAAGGCATGGGGAGAGAGTATGTTTTGCACTCCGTCCGTGTGTCCGTCCGTCCGTCTGTGTACAGCTAATCTCCGGCAACGTTAACCCGGTCGATGCCACATTTTGCACACACACTCCCTGGATGCCAACGATGAACCTCTCCCCCAAATTTTCCAGAATGGCCTGTTATAGCGCCACCAGGAGCCCTACTTTTGAAAAACATATTTTTTGATATTACTCCTCCAGATTCTGTCCATAAATCCCGCAAATCGTTACACAGTATCTCTATAGTCATGTGTTCAAGACGGATCTGTCCGACATTTCATATTCTATCCTAATTGGCTAACATTAGCTTTCAAAGTTTGCAGGATTGGCCCATTTTGAACAAAAAGCCTCAAATCATGAACGCAGCGTGCAATTTACGTGAAATTTTTCACAGACTTTGCTACTAGGCTGAGGAATATATCCCACCCTTTTCACATTGGCCTGTTATAGCGCCACCAACAGGTGGATTTTTGCAAAACACATTTAGTCTCCACAACATCTACAACACATCATCAAAGACACCAGCCATCCCGCAAATACCCTGTTCAAACAACTCCCTTCCAAAAAACGCTACCAGAGCATCAAATCTCGCACCACCCGTCTCAGTAACAGTTTCTTCCCCCAGGCAGTCAGGCTGCTGAACAGCTGACCTTGAACTGTATTGCACTGTTTTGTCACCCACTTGCACTTTGTCTGTGTTTTTGTATTTTTCTTTGCACTATAGATGTTTGTCTGTCCTGTGTATGTAAGACTGAAAATGCTCTGAGCAAAATGATTTTCATTGTATTTATACTTGTATTTATACATAATTATGACAAATAAAAATAAACCTGAACCTGAACCTGAACCTGAATGGCACCCTTTTCACATGAGACCGTCCCTGAGACCGACCTGACCTGGTGGAGACCTGTGCCCCGAGGGGCACTTTATCTAGTTTTTCTCATCAACTAGTCAACTAGTACCAACAAGGTTGACTAGTGGATTTACTAGTCGACTAGTCCCTTAAAGCCCTGATGTGTTCCTCTGTTTGTCCACCTGTCCAGGTGATGATAGACGTGTGTTCCTCTGTTTGTCCACCTGTCCAGGTGATGATAGATGTGTGTTCCTCTGTTTGTCCACCTGTCCAGGTGCAGAGCGGGTCATCAGCCTGAAGATGGAGATCCCAGGCTGCATGCCGCCGCTCATCCAGGAGATGTTGGAGAACTCTGAGGGTCAGGACGGAGGAGGGCTGGGGTCGGAGGGCAAAGGTCGGCAGGGAGCCGGAAGCCTGAGGCCGGAGGGCAAAGGTCGGCAGGGGTCAAGAGGCCTTGGGTCAGAGGGCAAAGGTCGTCAGGACGGAGGGTCATCAAGAGGCCAGGGGTCGGAGGGCAAAGGTCGTCAGGACGGAGGGTCATCAAGAGGCCAGGGGTCGGAGGGCAAAGGTCGTCATGGTGAGGGGGACAAGACCGCCAAGAGCGCCAAGCCTTCAGCCGACAGGGAGGATGGTGGGACCCCCTCTTCCAGGGAGGGGGAGGGGTGCGACAGCAGGCCTAATAAGGAGGAGAGGGGGAAGGAGGAGGAGGAGGAGGAGAGGGGGGAGGAGAGGGAGGGGGAGGAGGAATCCCCCTGCAGTCGTCCCGAGACCCAGGAGGAGTCGCCGACATCGTCTTCCTCAGACAACGAGGGGGAGGGGCCGTGGGGGGGAACTCCCCCCAGCGGCGAGGAGGGGGAGGAGCCCTGAAGCTGTCCCTCCTATAGGCTACGGTACAGCCTGCTAGGGGGCGCCAGTTCTCAAAACGTGTGTGTATGTGGGAGGGGGAGGGGGGGGGGGGAGTGGTCTCGAGTAAAACAAAGTGTGAGAACCTGAAGCTCTGACGTTCCTTTGCTCACACACACACACACACACGCCCCCCCCCCCCCCCAGAGAAGATTCTGCTCAGGTCTCCTGTGTACAGAAACATTACGTAATGTTCCTTTAAATCTGCATGACGCGAGTTTGGTAGAAAAGAAAAAATAATAATAATAATGGTTTTAATGCTCTCTCTCTCTCTCTCTCTCTCTCTCTCTCTCTCTCTCTCTCTCTCTCTCTCTGTGTCTCTGTCTCTCTGTCTCTCTCTCTCTCTCTCTCTCTCTGTCTCTGTCTCTCTCTCTCTCTGTGTCTCTGTCTCTCTCTCTCTCTCTCTCTCTGTCTCTCTCTCTCTCTCTCTCTCTCTCTCTCTCTCTCTCTCTGTGTCTCTGTCTCTCTCTCTCTCTCTCTGTCTCTGTCTCTCTCTCTGTCTCTCTCTCTCTCTGTGTCTCTGTCTCTCTCTCTCTCTCTCTGTGTGTCTCTGTCTCTCTCTCTGTCTCTCTCTCTCTCTGTGTCTCTGTCTCTCTCTCTCTCTCTCTGTGTGTCTCTGTCTCTCTCTCTCTCTCTGTCTCTGTCTCTGTCTCTCTATGTCTCGCTCTCTCTCTCTCTCTCTCTCTCTCTCTCTCTCTCTCTGTCTGTGTCTCTCTCTCTCTCTCTGTCTCTGTCTCTGTCTCTGTCTCTCTCTCTCTCTCTCTCTCTCTCTCTCTGTGTCTCTGTCTCTCTCTCTGTCTCTGTCTCTCTATGTCTCGCTCTCTCTGTCTCTCTCTCTCTCTCTGTCTCTCTCTCTCTCTCTCTCTCTGTCTCTGTCTCTGTCTCTGTCTCTGTCTCTGTCTCTGTCTCTCTCTCTGTCTCTGTCTCTCTCTCTGTCTCTGTCTCTGTCTCTGTCTCTGTCTCTCTATGTCTCGCTCTCTCTATCTCTCTCTCTCTCTGTCTCTCTATGTCTATCTCTCTCTCTGTCTCTCTATGTCTCTCTCTCTCTCTCTCTACATTGTACATAACCATTGTTTATGGTTACAATTCTCTCTCGTTTTTACGATGATGAATTTTGCGGTGCTTTTTTTCTCCACTGTCTTAAAATAACAATATGTTATTATTATCTTTAATATAATATTATTATCTATAAAATAATGTTCTTATCTTTACGGACAGGAAGCTGATTGTAAAGTTCCTCAGAGATGCTGTAGAATGTTGTTACATAAATATACGTCATATTTTATACAATCATGTGTTTCTGTATTTAAAAACAATACGTCTGTTTTCTGTTGTTGTTTTGGTATCCATCTTGTTCTGTTCTCCTAACCAATCAGATCCATCGTGTTCTGTTCTCCTAACCAATCAGATCCATCTTGTTCTGTTCTCCTAACCAATCAGATCCATCTTGTTCTGTTCTCCTAACCAATCAGAGACTTATAAACACGCCTCCAGTTCCTTTAACGATCGGGGGTTCTCAATCTGTGTGGGGGAGGGACCGGGGACCCCCGGTGGGCTGCAAGTGGTCCCACAGAGAATGAACAGAACCCTATGGACCGGGGACACCCGGTGGGCTGCGGGGGTACTGCAAGTGGTCCCACAGAGAATGAACAGAACCCTATGGACCGGGGACCGCCGGTGGGCTGCGGGGGTCCTGCAAGTGGTCCCACAGAGAATGAACAGAACCCTATGGACCGGGGACCCCCGGTGGGCTGCGGGGGTCCTGCAAGTGGTCCCACAGAGAATGAACAGAACCCTATGGACCGGGGACCCCCGGTGGGCTGCGGGGGTCCTGCAAGTGGTCCCACAGAGAATGAACAGAACCCTATGGACCGGGGACCCCCGGTGGGCTGCGGGGGTCCTGCAAGTGGTCCCACAGAGAATGAACAGAACCCTATGGACCGGGGACCCCCGGTGGGCTGCGGGGGTCCTGCAAGTGGTCAGTTGTAAGTTGTAATAAAATGTGTTTCTAGATATTAGAGTATTTCAAAGTGTCCATGATGTCATGATGTGATGTCATGGGCATGATGTCATGGGCATGATGTCATGGACATGATGTCATGATGTTATGGGCATGATGTCATGGACATGATGTCATGGGCATGATGTCATGATGTCATGGGCATGATGTCATGGACATGATGTCATGGGCATGATGTCATGATGTCATGGGCATAATGTCATGATGTCATGGACTAAAGGTTGAGAACCACTGATTTGCATAAACATAAGTGTCTTGTTTTGAAAGCGTTTGCAGTCCTTATTGGGACGACAGATGATTTAGAAAGAAATAGACAGTCTTTCAGGCTCACAACGCCATGCGCTGAGTGAGGTTCACAACGTCATGCGCTGAGTGAGGTTCACAACGCCATGCGCTGAGTGAGGTTCACAACGTCATGCGCTGAGTGAGGTTCACAACGCCATGCGCTGAGTGAGGTTCACAACGTCATGTGCTGAGTGAGGTTCACAACGTCATGCGCTGAGTGAGGTTCACAACGTCATGCGCTGAGTGAGGTTCACAACGCCATGCGCTGAGTGAGGTTCACAACGTCATGCGCTGAGTGAGGTTCACAACGTCATGCGCTGAGTGAGGTTCACAACGTCATGCGCTGAGTGAGGTTCACAACGTCATGCGCTGTGTGAGGTTCACAACGTCATGCGCTGAGTGAGGTTCACAACGTCATGCCCTGAGTGAGGTTCACAACGCCATGCGCTGAGTGAGGTTCACAACGTCATGCGCTGAGTGAGGTTCACAACGTCATGCGCTGAGTGAGGTTCACAACGTCATGCGCTGTGTGAGGCTCACAACGCCATGCGCTGAGTGAGACGGTCCAGACAGTCCTCTGGTTGCTCTGGACTCCAGACAGTCCTCTGGTTGCTCTGGACTCCAGACAGTCTGGTTGCTCTGGACTCCAGACAGTCTGGTCTGGACTCCAGACAGTCTGGTTGCTGTGGACTCCAGACAGTCTGGTTGCTCTGGACTCCAGACAGTCTGGTCTGGACTCCAGACAGTCTGGTTGCTGTGGACTCCAGACAGTCTGGTTGCTCTGGACTCCAGACAGTCTGGTCTGGACTCCAGACAGTCTGGTTGCTCTGGACTCCAGACAGTCTGGTTGCTCTGGACTCCAGACAGTCTGGTCTGGACTCCAGACAGTCTGGTTGCTCTGGACTCCAGACAGTCTGGACTTTTTAAGCTGACAAAAAAGAAGAACTAAGAAACCTTTTCACCTCCGAAGAATGTCTCATCCAGTTCTATACAGGACACACACACACACACACACACACACACACACACACACACACTACTAACTGACAGAATGCTGAATTGTACTTTTTTCTTTTCTTTTTCCGTTGAATGTCGTAACCGACTGTACTGTAACTCTACTCTATTCTATCTCTACGCTCTCTGCAGTAGCAATAAGTGCGTGTGTGCGTGCGCGTGTGTGTGCGTGCGTGCGTGCGTGTGTGGTACTCCTCTCCTCTCCATGCTATCTGTCACCAATCAATCAACCCCAATCAAATGACAGCTGTGTGGCGGGCGGACGGACGGACGGACGGACGGCCGGACGGACGGACGGACGGCCGGACGGACGGACGGACGGACGGACGGACGGACGGCCGGACGGACGGACGGACGGACGGAACATCAATCATGTAGTTCTCTCTCTTTGTTAAAGGCCTTTTCACTGAACTGGACTAGTTTTATATTGTGGTATAAATTATACTTTTCCCACAATATAAATGTAGTCCAGTGTAGTGAAAAGGCCCCTGTGTGGTTCACAACCTGACTTTGAATTGAATCTTGAATTTGTACAAAAAAGTATTTTGGCATCAAACAAAATGTATTGGAACGCAGTACAGATGAGTACAATATATATATATATATATATATATATATATATATATATATATATATATATATAATATTATATATATATATATATATATATATATATATATATATATATATATATATATATATAATATTATATATATATATATATATATATATATATATATAATATTATATATATATATATATATATATATATATATATATATATATATATAATATTATATATATATATATATATATATATATAATATTATATATATATATATATATATATATATATATATATATATACCAGTGCTTCCCAAACCTTTTCAAGTCAAGGACCCCCGAAATGACTCATTTCGGGGGTCCTATTTGAAAATATATGCCATATTGCCAGGGACCCCCATGAGAGAAGATCTTTACAGGGACCCCCATGAGAGAAGATCTTTACAGCTCTAGCAGTGATTCTTCAACCACTTTAATTTCAAGGACCCCCAGTTACGTGCGTTAGTCTACGGACCCCCATTTAATGGCATTTCTGTCTCTGAGACCCACAATTTATATTGTAAAATCAAAGTTAATTTAACTCTGAGAGTGTACAAATGGTTCCATTTGTACACTCTCAGAGTTACAGGCCCATAAGGGTCCATTTGGTTCCAAACTATCATTTAGTTGGGGACCCCCTGGAACGCCCTCAAGGACCCCTGGGGGTCCCCGTGAACCACTCTGCCTCTGACTGGGGGTCCCCGTGAACCACTCTGCCTCTGACACCAACTGGAGTTTAACTATGAAATATTATAAAAACTGGAGTAAGTTAAGAGTTTTGATTTTCCTCCAATCGTTGTCAGAGAGGCTTTCCACCAATCACAACGCAGCGTTCCGTTATCAGATAGGCTTTCCACCAATCACACGCAGTGTTGTATAGTTGTATATATGTTACTATGTGGTTACTATGGGATGTTTGAGCCACATTCCAACGCCCAGAATCTTGTCCACTCGGACTGGTGACCTGCTGAAACGTGACCATCAGGACTTCACACAACGTGGTCGAATACGGCTTGAACTAAACTCTGCCATCAGATGACATTTAGACTCTCAGACCCAAAACTAAAGAATATTTTGTTGTCGTTGGATCAGATTTTGTACACAGTTCCACGCTGTATTGATGTTGGTACCATTAGGAGAGATAACATGGTGTTGGTACCATTAGGAGAGATAACATGGTGTCGGTACCATTAGGAGAGATAACATGGTGTCGGTACCATTAGGAGAGATAACATGATGTTGGTACCATTAGGAGAGATAACATGATGTTGGTACCATTAGGAGAGATGACATGGTGTTGGTACCATTAGGAGAGATAACATGATGTTGGTACCATTAGGAGAGATAACATGGTGTTGGTACCATTAGGAGAGATGACATGATGTTGGTACCATTAGGAGAGATGACATGGTGTTGGTACCATTAGGAGAGATAACATGGTGTTGGTACCATTAGGAGAGATAACATGATGTTGGTACCATTAGGAGAGATAACATGGTGTTGGTACCATTAGGAGAGATAACATGGTGTTGGTACCATTAGGAGAGATAACATGATGTTGGTACCATTAGGAGAGATAACATGATGTTGGTACCATTAGGAGAGATAACATGGTGTTGGTACCATTAGGAGAGATAACATGGTGTTGGTACCATTAGGAGAGATAACATGGTGTTGGTACCATTAGGAGAGATAACATGATGTTGGTACCATTAGGAGAGATAACATGGTGTTGGTACCATTAGGAGAGATAACATGATGTCGGTACCATTAGGAGAGATAACATGGTGTTGGTACCATTAGGAGAGATGACATGATGTTGGTACCATTAGGAGAGATGACATGGTGTTGGTACCATTAGAAGAGATGACATGGTGTCGGTACCATTAGGAGAGATAACATGGTGTCGGTACCATTAGGAGAGATAACATGATGTCGGTACCATTAGGAGAGATAACATGATGTTGGTACCATTAGGAGAGATAACATGGTGTTGGTACCATTAGGAGAGATAACATGGTGTTGGTACCATTAGGAGAGATAACATGGTGTTGGTACAGATAACAGGCAAACGTTGATCAAAATAACAATTCTTCTACATTCTATAATTATTGTGTAGACTTTCTTGTAAAAGGTTTAACAATAATTTAATGCCCCCGGACCACCTGAAACCTCCTCCTCAAGGACCACTGGTGGTCCCCGGACCACCTGGAACCCCCTCAAGGACCACTGGTGGTCCCAGGATCACCTGGAACCCCCTCAAGGACCACTGGTGGTCCCCGGACCACCTGGAACCCCCTCAAGGACCCCTGGTGGTCCCCGGACCACCTGGAACCCCCTCAAGGACCCCTGGTGGTCCCCGGACCACCTGGAACCCCCTCAAGGACCACTGGTTAAAAACCACCAGGTCACACATTTCATCGTGACACCATAACAGTGGCAGAGGATTTGGGTATTTTGGAATTTGGCTTTTCTGAATTATGGGTGGGGCAGGCTTCAGCCCCCCCTGCTGGTTGGGGTTGGAAGTCCTTTTTGTTTCTCTCTCCATTCTAAATAATTCTCGTCTGTTTGTACATTATTATATTAATTGATAATATTGTACATTATATTAATTGGTAATTAATATTGATGCTTTGTATGTTCATAATTATACTGTTTGACTTTACCATGAATTAAATGTCCTGGCAAAGTAATTAAAAAATATATATTTATTTTAAAAAATATGTGTGTGTGTGCGTGCGTGCGTGAGAAATGCTAATTAGGAACCAAATGGACTGTCTGTACCTCAGAGAGTGTAAAAATGGAACCGGCTTTGGCCGTTTTTAGCCCAAGGAGTGTTTCTCGTGCTAAACTAATGCTTGGAATGGATTCAGAATGATGAAAACCCCCTAGTTTGACATGTCACATGCTACTTAAAGCATAATGACATTTAGAACATGTTGCCTCATATTGGTTGTTGATGGTAGCCCACCATTCAGCAGCTGTCAAACATTCCCCTAGGGAGGTTGAATATAAACCAATGTGGGATAAGTTAGTAGACACCTTTACAACACATTGGTGACTATAGATATGTTAGTAGACACCTTTACAAACACATTGGTGACTATAGATATGTTAGTAGACACCTTTACAAACACATTGGTGACTATAGATATGTTAGTAGACACCTTTATAAACACATTGGTGACTATAGATATGTTAGTAGACACCTTTACAAACACATTGGTGACTATAGATATGTTAGTAGACACCTTTACAAACACATTGGTGACTATAGATATGTTAGTAGACACCTTTACACACACATTGGTGACTATAGATATGTTAGTAGACACCTTTATAAACACATTGGTGACTATAGATATGTTAGTACTACTAACATATCTATAGTCACCAATGTGTGTGTAAAGGTGTCTACTAACTTAGTAGAGACCTTAACAAACACATTGGTGACTAGATATGTTAGTAGACACCTTTACACACACATTGGTGACTATAGATAGATAGGGGCGGCTGTGGCTCAGGAGGTAGAGCAGGTCGTCCAATGATCCATGGGTTGGCGGTTCGAATCCCGGCTCCTCCTGTCTACATGTCGAAGTGTCCTTGGGCAAGACACTGAACCCCAAATTGCTCCCGATGTGCTGGTTGGTACCTTGCATGGCTTCCGCTGCAATCGGTGTATGAATGTGTGTGTGAATGGGTGAATGTAATGCCCCATCTATGTAAAGCGCCTTGGATAAAGGCGCTATATAAATGCACCATTTACCATTCATAGATATGTTAGTAGACACCTTTACACACACATTGGTGACTATAGATATGTTAGTAGACACCTTTACAAACACATTGGTGACTATAGATATGTTAGTAGACACCTTTACAAACACATTGGTGACTATAGATATGTTAGTAGACACCTTTACACACACATTGGTGACTATAGATATGTTAGTAGACACCTTTACAAACACACATTGGTGACTATAGATATGTTAGTAGACACCTTTACACACACATTGGTGACTATAGATATGTTAGTAGACACCTTTACACACACATTGGTGACTATAGATATGTTAGTAGACACCTTTACACACACATTGGTGACTATAGATATGTTAGTAGACACCTTTACACACACATTGGTGACTATACATATGTTAGTAGACACCTTTACAAACACATTGGTGACTAGATATGTTTCACTGATGAAAACTGAATAAAAACTAAATTAAAACTAAGCCATGACGAATAAAACTAAGACTAAATATATTGACAATTTCGTCAACAGATAAAAACTAGAGTAAAATGTTCGGAAGGGACTAGTGGACAAGAGATCCACTAGGAAGGGACTCTAGTGGACAAGAGATCCAGTATAAGTCATTTTAGACTTGGTTGCATGCTGAAAATAGACGATCTACAAGCTCACAATGTGTCGCGCTGCGACGCATTGTGTCGATCGGCTATTTTCAGCAAGTGTAAAATCAATCATTAGCCTACGACGGAATGAAGGCCCGCCAACATACATTTTGTTTGACTAAATCAACTGTAGATTTAGTCGACTAAAATCTTATGATATTTAGTCGACTAAAACTAGACTAAACACTAAAACATTCCGGGTGACTAAAATGTGACTAAATGAAAACTATTCAAGAGACTAAAACTAAATATAGAAATGTGCTGCCAGAAACAACCGTGATATAGAAACAAGTGAATCTGCCATTATGCACAGACTGGACGCAAAACCGACGTTTTGCTGCCATCTAGTGTCCACCAGCAGACACTGCATGTGTCTGAAGATTATTCTGGGTGCTGCAAATCAATGCTTCTCAAACCTTTTCATGTAAATGACCCCCAAGTTAATGTCAGGGACCCCCATCTGATCGCGTGTGTGTGTGTGTGTGTGTGTGTGTGTGTGTGTGTGTGTGTGTGTGTGTGTGTGTGTGTGTGTGTGTGTGTGTGTGTGTGTGTGTGTGTGTGCGTGTGCGTGTGCGTGCGCGTGCGTGTGCGCGAGCGCGTGCGTGCGTGCAATGATCCAATCACTCCGATGGACCAATGACGGACGGACTTTCATGTGACGTAGTTGATCGGAGCAGATCCAGTGGGCGGGGCTTTAGATTTAAATGCTACCAGACCTGCGCAGAGCAGCTGTTTGGGAGCCAGTCTGTTGAGAGGTAAGAAACGTCTGTTTGAGAAGCACATGGTTTTATATCCTTTACCGTTTAAACATTACTGGTTTTATAGAACTGTTTGTTTATTGTGACACTATAAATGGACAACAATCTGAGGAATGTTTGTCCTTTTTGAAAAGGAAACAACCAAACTAACACAAACAAAGCAAACTAAAACTAAACATTGTTCTAAAGGGTGGTTTAAAGTAAATACATTTACTGAAGCAGGCCTACTGTGTAAAATATTGTACTTTTATACTCCACTACAATTATTTAGAAACTTAACTACTAGTTACTTTGTAGATTTGGAATATTACTAAACATACTAGCCTACCAAACTGTTAATACAATTTTCAATCAATCAATCAAAAGCCTACATTGCCATTTGCCACTACAGCCATATTTTGGCCATTTGCAAGTGGCTGATCTACACGCAATGCATTGTGAGCTTGTAGATCTGCTATTTTCAAATGTTTTTTTAAACTTTTCAAATCATTTTGAAGTAAGTACTGTGTTAAATATTGTACTTTTATGTACTTTTAGCTACTAGTTACTTTGTAGATTATGTAGCTGCAATTTGCAACTCTAGATTTGTTTTATAATGGGATTAATCTAGAGTTGCAATTCCCTCCAATTCAGTCAAACTGCATCTGCGATCTGCTTGTATTAAACGACGTTAAAGGTATATTCAGTGATTTGACTTAATTCAAATATCACTTATTTTTTCTTTTTTTCTGGATAATCCTCCCTACTATAGTGTGCTGACCATATAAGGATCTCCTCCCTGTCCCCAGTGAGCCCCTGGGGTCAAAAAACCCTAGTTTCAGTTTTGGTGGCGGGTGGCAAAGCCTTCATCCAATCAGGATGAGAGGGGCCTTCCTCCAATCATGATCGACTGGGGGCGGGCCTTGGTGCACATGCTGTTGGCCTGTTGCACTTCCCCCCCACTGTAGAGCGTGCATGTGCACATTTTGTTACCGGGGCGGTCTGGGTGGTTTTCCAAATCATCCAAATCACTGAATGCTCCTTTAAACTCTCCAACATTGCAGCTGTAGGGCAAGCTTGAATTATCCTCTTTCAATCTGCTGAGCGTTGTTTCGTAGACCTGTCAATATGCAGGGGATTCTTTTTCTAAGTGTTGGAGTTTGGAAGTGCTCATTTTTATTAAGGGGTCGCGCTGCTGCCTCCTGCATTATGTGCACATGCGAAACAGATGGCATGCACGGCCGTTCAGTGACTTATGACGAGCGCTTCCAACACTTAACATGTCTACGGGGGATTTTTATGAAAAACAAGCTCGACAGATTGAAAGAGGATAATTCAAGCTTGGCCTAGAGCTGCAATGTTGGTGAGTTTAACGTCGTTTAATACAAGCAGATCGCAAACGCAAATTGGATGAATGGGGGGTATTGCAACTCTAGAGAGAGAGAGAGAGTCCCTATTTGCAACTCTAGATTTTTTTGAATAATGGGATGAATCTAGAGTTGCAATACCCTCCATTTATATCCAATTCAGTCAAACTGCATTTCCAATCTACTTATGACATTAAAGGAGAATTCCATGCTAGAAGGCTTTCTTACCTTTATTTGTAGTCGTTACGTCCCCACCAAAGAGGTCCAGGTGTTATTTTGTGCAAAACCTCCTTATTGGCTATTTCCCCTACCATAAGCCCTAAATGAATTGAATGGGGCTATGGGGTGTTGTGCTAATTCGCTTATTTCCATCGCTCAAAATTATTATTTTTTTGTATATATCCTCTCTTCATAATGTAAATAATATCCCAAGCGGCACACTTTACTACTTATTTCGATGGAAATAAGCGAATTAGCACAACACCCCATAGCCCCATTCAATTCATTGAGGGCTTATGGTAGGGGAAATAGCCAATAAGGAGTTTTTGCACAAAAAAACACCTGGACCTCTTTGGTGGGGACGTAACAACTACAAAGAAAGGTAAGAAAGCATTCTAGCATGGAATTCTCCTTTAAACTCACCAACATTGCAGCTGTAGGAAAACCTTTAATTATCCTCTTTAAATCTGCAAAGTGTTTGTTTCATACAAATCCACCGTAGACATGTTGTTATGAGCTACTTCCTGTCAAGACTTTCTGTGCAGGTGATTCTTTTTCCAAGTGTTGGAGTTTGGAAGCACTCGTTTTTATTAACGGGTCGCGCTGCTGCCTCCTGCGTTATGTGCAAATTCGAAACGGGTGGTACGCAGGGCCGTTCAGTGACTTCAACAAGCGCTTCCAAGCTCCAACAGTTGGAAAAATAATCACCTGCACAGAATGTCTTGACAGGAAGTAGCTCATAACATGTCTATGGTGGATTTGTATGAAACAAACGCTTTGCACATTGAAAGAGGATAATTCAAGCTTGCCCTACAGCTGCAATGTTGGCGAGTTTAACGTTGTTTAATACAAGCAGATTGGAAATGCAATTAGGATCAATGGGATGTCAATGGAGGGTATTGCAACTCTAGATTCATCCCATTATTTAAAAAAATCTAGTGTTGCAAATTGCGGCTAACCTACATTGTCATACAGCCACATTTTGGCCATTTGAAAGTGGCTGATCTACAAGCTCACAATACATTGCGATGCGACACATTGTGAGCTTGTAGATCTGCTATTTGCACATCCTTTTTTAACATTTCAAATGACATCCTGCGTACTTTTACTCAAGTTGTATAATGTAGATTTTTGAAGTTTTTTTTTAAAAATCCTTTTTTAACATCTAAATATTGTACGAATTATACAATGTGTAAAATCTGGATAAAGAGTAATGTTGGTTTATGCATGTGTCTTACAGGTTAATCATGTGACCTTGGTGTCATGCGGTGACCTTGGATGGGCTCATCAGGAGATGGCTGGTATTGGTAATAGAGTGTCTACTCAGCTGAGCTGAAACCAGCTGGTCCCAGCCGGTGCCAACGAACGCTCTCCCTGAGGTGGCGTACGGTGCTCGGGACGTATGTGCCATACAACCTACGCGGCTCTATTAATACCGGCTATCTTCAACCGAGCGACGGAAGGCCCCCCACGGTACGTACCTGGATTACATGTGGCTGGAGTAGAAACTAGGGCTGTGTCACCCTTATCATGTTAGTTTGACCATTCATTGTCATGCATATGATTGTAAAAATTAACAATTTTAATTGTGTTTGATGTTTAACACATGAATACAAAGTTTAAATTTCTTTATGGCTTTTAGGCTTCATAAAAAAGTGGCACGAGACAGATATGACTAATTATATGATTTAATTAATAATAATAATAATAATAAGCTTTATTTATATAGCACCTTTCATACAGGGTTGCAGTTCAAAGTGCTTCACAGGCAGGACATACATCAAGTGCTTTACAGTTAGGTCATATGTTATATCCAACACAATGCAAGACAAGACAGTGAATGTGCATAAAATCAGACATCGAGATAAAAATAGGCATAAGGTATTTGTTAGAGAAAAAAATAATAATTAATAAAAAATAAAGTACATGATGGGAAGCCTCAATAAAGTGCTACAGTAGGGTGGAGAAGGCTAATCTGAAGAGGTGTGTTTTTAGTTTTTGTTTGAAAATGTTGGTGGAGTTGGCCTCTCTGATTTCCTGCGGAATTGTGTTCCATAATTTTGGTGCATAGGAAGAGAATGCGGCCTCTCCTATTTTCTTTCGTGGTTTATTTTTTCCTTTTGTGGTTAGTAAACCTGCTGTTGAGGATCTTAATGTTCTGGATGGAGTGTATGATGGTAAGAAATCTGTTATGTATGCAGGGCCTTGGCTGTTGAGTGCTTTGTAAACTATGAGTAGTACCTTAAAATCTATTCTATGGGAGACCGGAAGCCAGTGGAGGGTGTGCAAGACTGGTGTGATGTGTTCTCTTTTCTTTGTTTTCGTTAATAATCTAGCAGCAGAGTTTTGTATGAGTTGTAGTCTGTCTATGGCCATTTTTGGTAATCCTGTGAATAGAGCGTTGCAGTAATCTAGGCGGCTAGTGACAAAAGCATGGATGATTTTTTCAGCATCTGGTTGTGATAGGAAGGGTCGTATCTTGGCTATATTTCTGAGATGAAAAAATGCAATTTTGGTTATTTTGTTGATGTGGGATGTGAAATTGAGGTCTGAATCTATTATTACTCCAAGGCTCGTTACTTGTGGTTTGACCCACGCGGCTAGATGTCCTAGAGAGTTCATCACCTGATCTCTTTTCATTTTAGGGCCTACCAGTAGCACCTCTGTTTTATTTTCGTTTAGTTTTAATAGGTTTGAGCTCATCCAGTCTGTTATATCCCTGAGGCAGGCGGTGAGGTGGTTTACTGCATCTGTGTTGTGAGGTTCTATAGAAATGTATAATTGTGTGTCATCTGCGTATGAGTGATAATTAACGTTGTGCTTTCTAATGATGTCTCCTAGCGGGAGCATATAGAGAGAGAACAATAGGGGCGCAAGGTTACTCCCTTGAGCGACACCAAAGGGGACAGCATGTTTGCCAGATACACAGTCTCCCAGGCGAACACAGAATTGTCTCCCTGTGATGTAGGTTCGTAGCCAGTTTAGGACTTTACCATTTAGCCCAACAATATTTTTAAGACGATGGAGTAGTATGTTGTGGTCTACCAGGTCAAATGCTGCGCTTAAATCCAGGAGGACTAGCACCGACACCTTCCCAGCATCCATGTTGACTCTGAGGTCACTGACTATTTTTGTCAATGCTGTTTCTGTACTGTGATTTGCCCTGAATCCGGATTGAAGAGGGTCTAGGATATCGTTATCTGTGATAAATTGGTTTAATTGTAGAAATACTGCTTTTTCAAGGATTTTGCTCAGAAATGGGAGGTTTGATATGGGTCTGTAGTTCTCCAAGTTGTTGCTATCCAAGTTGGGCTTTTTCAGTAGTGGTTTTATGATGGCTGTTTTGAGTACCTCTGCACAGACTCCTGTTGCTAGGGATGTGTTTATTATCTGCAGGACTATGGATGAGATACTGTTAAAAACATTCTTAAAAAGAGTGGCAGGGATTGGGTCAAAAATATATGATGATGGTTTGATTTTGCTAACGATCTTGTTTAGTTCCTCTATTGAGATGCTGTTAAAATTGTTCATGGTGTTATGTCTGACTGTCTGTGTGCTGTGTGCTAAATGTATAATTACATTTATACACTTTGCCAAAAATACACGTCACCCCTTTTGCAACCAGATCTTATTTTACTGATGTTTGGGAGACAAACACTGGGGTTTGTATTTTTAGATATTTTAGTATTTCAAAGTGTCTATGATGTCATGGACACTTCCTTCCCAGACTACAATTCCCATAATGCTTGTTGGTGCACTGCTCCTCCTTGTGGGGCGACTGTGGCTCAAGAGGTAGAGCAGGTCGTCCAATGATCCATGGGTCGGAGGTTCGAATCCCGGCTCCTCCTGTCTACATGTCGAAGTGTCCTTGGGCAAGACACTGAACCCCAAATTGCTCCCGATGTGCTGGTTGGTACCTTGCATGGCTTCTGCCGCAATCGGTGTATGAATGTGCGTGTGGATGGGTGAATGTAATGCACAATCTATGTAAAGCGCCTAGGATAAAAGGCGCTATATAAATGCACCATTTACCATTTATAAGGGGAGGGGCTGTCTTACTGAGACAACAGGAAGGAAGTGAGCCCAGTGTCCATGTGGATAAGGGGAGGGGCTGTCTTACTGAGACAACAGGAAGGAAGTGAGCCCAGTGTCCATGTGGATAAGGGGAGGGGCTGTCTTACTGAGACAACAGGAAGGAAGTGAGCCCAGTGTCCATGTGGATAAGGGGAGGGGCTGTCTTACTGAGACAACAGGAAGGAAGTGAGCCCAGTGTCCATGTGGATAAGGGGAGGGGCTGTCTTACTGAGACAACAGGAAGGAAGTGAGCCCAGTGTCCATGTGGATAAGGGGAGGGGCTGTCTTACTGAGACAACAGGAAGGAAGTGAGCCCTGTGTCCATGACATCATGGACACGGTCCGGCAGCTGAGGTGGAGGGGTGGGAAATAGTAGTTTTTTTTTTGTTTTGTTTTTTTGCCTAAATATTGTCCAGTGGCGTGCACAGATAGACACTAGGGGGTGCTAGAGCACCCCCTGCCCTTTTGGCCCTTTTTTTTCTTTTTCTTTTTCAAAAATAGCAGACCTACAAGCTCATAGCGCGCCACCGAGTGGCGCGCTATGAGCTTGTAGGTCTGCTATTTTTAAATAGCTAACGCGCTGCACAAGGTGCCCTTTTTTAACTTGAGCACCTGCCCCTCTAAATGTCTGTGCACGCCACTGATATTGTCTATATACATTCATGAATCCACTTGCTGACCGTCAGTATTGAGCAATTTTGTTTTATAGGGGTTTCTTGTGACCCTCCCATTAACCTGTATATGGCATAAATGTCAAACTTTCCTTATGCTTTAAGTATCATGTGACATGTCAGATTAGGGGGTTTTCATGATTCTGAATCCAGTCCAAGCATTAGTTTTGCACACAAACAAAAAACACACTCCTTGGGCTAAAAACGGCAATAGCCACTTGCCCAAAATGTGTTGACCTCATCACATTTGTGATGACGGCTATGGCCGTTTTTAGCCCAAGGAGTGTTTTTTTTTTTTTTTTGCAAAACTAATGCTTGGACTGGATTCAGAATCATGAAAACCCTCTAGTCTGACATGTTGCTACTTAAAGCATAAGGAAAGTGTGACATTTTTGCCTTATACAGGATGTTAATATTCAATTCAATTCAATTTTATTAAAGTGTCAAATCACAACAAGTTGTCTCAAGACACTTTACAACCAACAAAGATCCACCCAGAGCAAGCAATATTACGACAATGGTAACGAAAAACTCCCCTTTAGGAAGAAACGCCAGGCAGAACCCGACTCTAGGGTGGGCGGCCATCTGCCTCGACCGTGTCGGGGGAGAGGGGGGGGGAGGGTAGAGGGGAATAGGAAGAAAGAATAGAAGAGAGATAGACAGGGTGGGCTCCATGGAGGGGCCTGGTCCACATCTGGTCCAGGTCGTGCACTGTGAGGCCGGGTCCACGGTCACACTTCTGGTGGGCTCCATGAAGTGGCCTGGTCCACGGTCACACTCGGCAGTCAGTTAGGGGTTAATATTAGAGGTCCACGGAACTGCGAAGTGGAGGACAAAAAGAGACTCCGGGGAAGGATTCCCCGGATGTTGGGTTAGTGGCAGGCCTTACTGGAGCCTATACAGTGTATATTACAAGCACTGCTGGGAGACTGCTGGGCTCCATGAAGTGGCCTGGTCCACGGTCACACTCGGCAGTCAGTTGGGGGTTAATATTAGAGGTCCACGGAACTGCGAAGTGGAGGACAAAAAGAGGACAAAAAGAGACTCCTGGGAAGGAGTTGGATTAGTGGCAGGCCTTACTGGAGCCTATACGGCAGGGGTCGGCAACTGAGATTGTCCTCGGGCCAATATTATTCCCAGACATTCCATCGCGGGCCGGCCGTCTGGCGCGCGCGCAGCGCGCGTGCGCCCGTGAAGGCGCGCACGCGCACGAAGCGCGCGTGCGCGAAAAATTTCGGGTCTAATTCGGTCTAATTCGGGTCTAATTCGGGTCTATTTGACCAATATAAATCAACTTTTTTCTTTTTTTTTTGCTGGAAAAATATGGTGCTGACACGACGTTATGCTGCTTTCACACGGCAGATGCAAAGCTACACTAGTACACCTAGTCACAGAACAGTGTCGTCGTTAAGCAGCAGGAGGATCCCACTGGCAGCACCTGTCCGTTTATCATTAGCACAACCACGAACGTCCAACACATATACAATGAATTACTCACCTAATGCTGCCTGCAGGTTCCATGTTTAATTCCAGCGGTGTGTAACCTACATTGTCTAAGTGACAGTTTTCATATTGTAAATATGGTCGCTAACGTGGGACTTTAAAAAAAAAATTATCAAAATTATCTCACGGGCCAGATATTATTTCTGGGGGGCCAATTTTGGCCCGCGGGCCGCCTGTTGCCGACCCCTGCTATACGGTGTATATTACATGCACTGCTGGGAGACAAACCCACACAAACAATGTACAATTATGGTATTTAGCAGACACACAGCACAGGTGCGGGGTTTGGTGGGAGGTTCCCCTTACTCAGTTCTCACCCTTATGACTTTATCGGGTGAGCGAGTACTGGAGACAAGTCTAGCTATAGGCTTTGTCATAGAGAAAGGTTTTCAACCTAGTCTTGAATGTGCAGAGCGTGTCAGCCCCACGGACCGAAGCCGGGAGAAGGTTCCACAGCTGAGGTGCCTGGGACCTAAACGCCCTGCCTCCTATTGTAACTTTTGATATTTTTGGGACAGTAAGCATATTTGCATACTGTAAACGCACTGTTGTTCTATTTGGTTTGTAGGGATCGATGAGTTCTTTGAGATATTGTGGTGCCTGACCATTGAGAGCTTTGTAGGTGAGGAGAAGAATTTTAAACTCTATTCTGTATTTAACCGGGAGCCAGTGTAGAGAGGCCAGTGAAGGAGTGATATGGTCTCTTCTTCTGGTACCTGTCGGCACACGCGCCGCAGCATTTTGAACTAGCTGTAGGCTTTTCAGAGACTTACTTGGGCAGCCTGACAATAGCGAGTTGCAGTAGTCCAGCCTTGAGGTAACAAATGCGTGGACAAGTTTTTCTGCGTCATTTTTGGACAGGATGTGCCTAACCTTTGCAATATTACGCAGGTGAAAAAAGGCAGTCTTTGAGATTTGTTTGATGTGAGATTTGAAGGACATATCTTGATCAAAGATAACTCCTAGATTCTTTACAGTGGCCTTGGAGGCCAAGGTAATGCCATCTAGGGAAAAGTTCTCGTCGGCTAGTTTGTCTCTTAGGGGCTTAGGGCCAATAATGATAACTTCCGTTTTGTCAGAGTTGAGGAGTAGGTAATTACGGGTCATCCAACTCTTTATGTCTTTAAGACATGCTTGAAGTTTGACTAGTTGGTCCGTTTCGTTCGGTTTCATCGATAGATATAGTTGAGTGTCGGAGTGTCGGTCAATAGGATGGTCACAAGAAACCCCAGGCTATACAATTGCTCAATACTGACAGCTGGTCAGCAAGTGGATTCATGACTGTATGGCCCTCATTTATCAACCGTGCGTACGCCAAAATATGGGTGTACGCCGAAATTACCGCAATTTTCGGCATTTACGATTTGCGCCAACGTTTGAATTTGAACTTGAGCCAAGACAAAAACCACGTCTGGTCGGGAGCTGTCGTACGCTTTGTCCTCACCTGTTTTTCTGTCGTAGAACAGCGGAGCAGCATTGTTTGACCAGCTGAGAGGCTGTCACAGGCATCGAAACATATGTATTCACTCCTAAAATGTTTATATAAAACTGTATAGGTATGTAGGCCTATATGGGCTAAATGTAAAAAAGTAAAGGAATACATCAACGATGTGTCTTTGTGTCATATGAAATTAGTAGGAGATTTCCAACTTTACAAGCAAGCAATTAAAATCGCGCATTTAAAAACAATGTTGCAAGTTACTGTAGATGCGTAAGCCATTTAAACAGTGTTTTGCATGATGAGCGCATACATGCGAGGATTTGGGCTGTCTGTGCTGAAATATTTCCATGACGGGACGTTGGAGAGTATAGTGCAGTGCTGCAGCGCGGAGAGTCCCAACATGGGTAGCCTACTGTAGCCTAATCTACAGCAGGCCGATGTCTTTCTGGAGTTACAGTATGTGCAATCTCCTCCTCGTTTAATAAACCCGACGCGTCGCTCGAATGCCAAATGTGCCGTGCCAGCGCAAGTGGGAACGCATCGGAGATAGTATAGGCTAAGCCAGCCTGCAGCCTACCACCACCACCACCACTGTCCAGTGCCACATAAGGCTACGGTTTTGGCTGCAATATTCATATAATTGACAGTTGACAGCGAGGCAATTTAAATAGACTGAACGTGCAAACTGCATGGTCAATTGGTCACGGTGTCACGGACGGACCACAGTGATAGAGAGACAGACAGGACAGGAGATGCACCTTGCAAAACAGCAGCGTGTGTGCGCGCCTATTTGTTATATAATTCATGGTTCACAGGTTCAGGTTTTCGTTCACTAATATATCTTGTTGTATATTAAATGAATAAAGACTTTAATAATTGAATATAGGCCTACAACTAACAACACAGTGACAGTTGCTTGCAAATTGCGATATGTGCGTGCGTGCGTGCGGGGGGGTGAGGCGGGCATGCAGCAAGGGAAGCGAAGCGAGAGGAGAAACAGACAGTAGTCCTACAGCTTTATTTAATTCATGCAGGTTTATTTATTTAAGATACAACAAGTTGCGTGTGCGTGCGTGCGTCTGTGTGTGTATGGGAGGGGGGCAGCAAGGCAAGGCAACTTAGGCAAGCGAGTGAATTTTTTTTTCTTCCTGTAACCATGGTTTCCAGCTCGTATTGCAGTTGTTCATGTCGCAAAAACGAGGGCGAGGCTTGATTTCATAGGGCGTGCCAGATTGATTTCAGCCGTCACATTTATCACTGCTAGGAATGAAATTAGGAAGGAACAGCTGTCTGCGATCACTTTGTAAATGCCGACCCGACGTGGGTGTACTACGAATCCTACACTCGAATTTGGGGCAGAATTTACTCAATTGATAAATGAGGGCCTATGTGTGTATATAGACAATATTTTAGGCCAATAAAAAAACACTATATACACTCTAAACAAAAGAAGCCTGTCGGCGGCTGCACTAATATTACCCACATAAAAACCCCAGGAAAGTGTTTCTTGTCTCCCAAACATTATTAAAATAAGATCTGGTTGCAAAAGGGGTGAAGTGTCCCAAATTACTTTATTCAGACCGCGGCCATCTTGCTAACTAGGTGCAACTTCCCATTGACAGCCCATACATCCAAACAGAAAAGTCCTTTCTGATTGTATTAAACATTGTGAAACTCGCCAACATTGCAGCTGTCCAAAAAGCTTGAATTATCCTTTCTATCTGCAAAGTGTTTGTTTCATAAAAATCCACTGTAGACATGTTATGAGCTACTTCCTGTCAAGAAATTCCTTGCAGGTGATTCTTTTAAGTGTCTGTTTGGAAGTGCTCGTTGAATATCACTCAACGGCCGATGTGTACCACTTGTTTTGAATTTGCACATAATGCAGGCAACAGCAGGAGGTTGCTTTACTGATAACGAGCGCTTCCAAACTCTGATACTAATAATAAATCATCTTCAATGATTGGTCATTTCGACCAGGGATTTTTTCCCCCGACCAATGACAAAGCTTCTAGGAACATCTTTGAATGCAGATTGTGGCCCCTAGATGTGTCACAGAGACTAAATAATTTTTGGGAGTGTTTTACTCATTGCTGGCTGTCTGAATACAAAGTCATTAATGCTTATAGCAGCTTTAATCACAATTTGTGTGACAATATTAATACAGTAAAATAATGGTGACACAGCCCTGTCAGTGACTGTTATTAATACAGTAAATAATGGTGACACAGCCCTGTCAGTGACTGTTATTAACACTCCCAACGCGGATCGCGTATCAATACGTTATCAATTAATCAAACGTCGGGTGCGGATCACGTATCAATACGTTTCAATCACTTTTTTATAGAATACTTTCATTCATCTTTTTACCCACCCGGACAATGAAGAACCATCGCCCTATCATTGCTGCTTACTCCCGCTCACGTGATCAGAAAAAAAAACAAAAAACAAAAACCCCCCTCCCCTCCTGAAAACAGGAGGGCTGGCCGCTTTACGTGTAGAAGCCAGTTGAACGCTGAACGGAACGCTGCCTATTGCCTAAACACATATGCACCAGATCGGCATTGCAATGCATAACATCTGCAACACACATGGACAGATGCATGTTTCCTTCTTCATACTGTAGCGACCAAACGATCCCCGAGCCTACAATACTACGAACTAACCACAGTATCGAGGGGCTGCCACGACAAGACAGTGTTCCGTTGGTGGATCACGTATCGCCATGCAGAGCCGTCATAATCGGAGATCGCTCAGACGTGTGATTGTAACGCTTTTTTATTCATTATAATTGTAGTGATAAGACCGCAATGAACGCGTCGGGGACGTAATCGACCCGGGTGTAATGTATAACGAACTTTTCCGCGACCTAAACCGTGGTGTTGTCATCTGTGGAAGTCATTTTTTCCTTCTCGTCGACATCACAGCCGGGTGACGCTTTTTTCCCCCTCCATCGCCCCCAAGCTGCATGCCCATAGCCTGGCTTGGCCAGCCTCATAGCGGGGATTCACTGAAGATTCTTCCCCGGAGGAAACATCAGTGAACCCTCGCTATGAGTCTGGCCGTGCCAGGCTAGCATGCCCAGGCATGTTCCCCTACACTAGCTTGAAAAACAAAATCAGCTGATGACAACGCGTTATACTATAGTTCTGAACCGAACGGTGGAATGGGACTTTTTATAGCCGTACGGATCAAGACTTTTGCTGCCCAATGTGCCCATGACCCCCCCCCCCAATGTTACTGCGATCAAAACAATGAAAGCAGTGAGATAGATTAGGCGAGGCGGCAATCATCATCAAAAAGAAAGCATAGTTATGAAGGTTTATAGTCAGACATTGACAGGCAGATATAACAATAAACACAATAAATATGCTATACATCCTATACATCGAATGAAAGCCCTGAATGTGTACTTTTACGAGGAAAATAGTAAACATTGATCCCATGTACAGTTTGTCATAAATTGGATACTGGGTGGATGCACATTGCGCCCACCAGATATAACTGCAGAGAAGACATGGACCCGAACTCAATATTCACAAAATAAGGCCTATAGCGACATATAAATACTATATACCGTATGAAACAGAAGACTCTCTGCTTTCATTAGGAAAAAAATTGTACTGTAATAATAAAAAAATCACACCCCTGTGAAGTGAGCAGTGCAACTCTACTTCTCTACTTATTCACTACAGCTCGCTATATACGGACTGAGGCAGAAAGTCATGTAAACCTTTTATTTACAGTTTGGTCTGTAAACTTCTACTGTAATAATAAAAATCACACCCCTGTGAAGTGAGCGTTGCAACTGTTCTGTACTTATTCACTACAGCTCGCTATATACGGACTGAGACAGAAAGTCATGTAAACCTTTTATTTACAGTTTGGTCTGTAAACTTCTACTGTAATAATAAAAATCACACCCCTGTGAAGTGAGCGGTGCAACTGTTCTCTACAGTTGCACCGCGCAACTATAAAGAACAGTTGCACCGCTCACTTCACAGGGGTGTGATTTTTATTATTACAGTAGAAGTTTACAGACCAAACTGTAAATAAAAGGTTTACATGACTTTCTGTCTCAGTCCGTATATAGCGAGCTGTAGTGAATAAGTACAGAACAGTTGCAACGCTCACTTCACAGGGGTGTGATTTTTATTATTACAGTAGAAGTTTACAGACCAAACTGTAAATAAAAGGTTTACATGACTTTCTGCCTCAGTCCGTATATAGCGAGCTGTAGTGAATAAGTAGAGAAGTAGAGTTGCACTGCTCACTTCACAGGGGTGTGATTTTTTTATTATTACAGTACAATTTTTTTCCTTATGAAAGCAGAGAGTCTTCTGTTTCATACGGTATATAGTATTTATATGTCGCTATAGGCCTTATTTTGTGAATATTGAGGAGTTCACGTCCATGTCTTCTCTGAAGTTATCTGGTGGGCACAAGCTGCATTCAATAACCAATTACTGTCTAACTGTAGATGGGATCAATGTTTACTGTTTTCCTCGTAAAAGTACACATTCAGGGCTTTCATTCGGTGTATAGGATGTATAGGATATTTATTGGGTTCAATTTTATATCTGCCTGTCAATGTCTCTGACTTTAAACCATCCATAACTCTGCTCGCTGTTCAAGATAACCACTTCCAGGCAAATGCAGGTGTTGCAAAAAGGTCAATATCTCCAGAATGGAACATGGTAAAATCAAAATGTATTTTTTTAATTGAAGTGGACAAGTTCAGCTTTCTTTTGATGTAGGCGTGTGATTCTCGCTATAAGAGAACATTTTACTGTGGGCCCCCGAACAAGGCCTTTGTGCAATGTTAAACGGCAGCAACATCCAAATAGGCCTGTTGAGATCTTGCAGCAATCAAAGTGTTAATACAGTAAATAATGGTGACACAGCCCTGTCAGTGACTGTTATTAATACAGTAAAATAATGGTGACACAGCCCTGTCAGTGACTGTTATTAATACAGTAAATAATGGTGACACAGCCCTGTCAGTGACTGTTATTAATACAGTAAATAATGGTGACACAGCCCTGTCAGTGACTGTTATTAATACAGTAAAATAATGGTGTCACAGCCCTGTCAGTGACTGTTATTAATACAGTAAAATAATGGTGACACAGCCCTGTCAGTGACTGTTATTAATACAGTAAATAATGGTGACACAGCCCTGTCAGTGACTGTTATTAATACAGTAAAATAATGGTGACACAGCCCTGTCAGTGACTGTTATTAATACAGTAAATAATGGTGACACAGCCCTGTCAGTGACTGTTATTAATACAGTAACATAATGGTGTCACAGCCCTGTCAGTGACTGTTATGACTTCCAAAGTGTCATCCTGTAGGCCGACAACTAAATGTTTGTTTTCTTTCCCCCCCCCCCCCCCCCCCATGCTACCATGGCGTAGGTTGTCATTCGCGCCGTGTATCGTTTCATGTAATTTGTGTATAATGCCAGTCCACATCACATGCCACTATGGGCTATGTGATGTTTGTGGAGGCATGTGATTTATTTATCGTTTAACATAATTTACGGCTAAATCTTTGTCACGTCACATCACATATGTATGTTCTGTTCTAGTGTGTCTGTACTCTGTTTTCTGTGTCGAGTTATTTGAGTTTCTAGTGTCTCCTTTCTCTTTGCTTTTAATAAAGTTATTTGTTTTGGTTGTCTCAGAAAAAAACACTCTTTAAGTATTGTATTTCTTATTTCTTTCTCCTTGCCTATCTATTGCCCTAGTTCTTCACTAGTGGACTTTGTGTGTACAAATGTGATGTGGTGTTATGTGATTTGTCTGGTATCATTATGGTAGCATGTAGCCTGCTTAACACTGTTTACAGCCTTCTATGCTGTAAGTCTGTGCAAACTAACAGGAAGAAAATTATGGCAGATTTTCTTCCTTGGTTAGTGTGTTTTGTTGTCTCCACCAGGCCGAAGGCATGGGGAGAGAGTATGTTTTGCACTCCGTCCGTGTCCGTCCGTCCGTCCGTCCGTCCTTCCGTCTGTGACCAGCTAATCTCCGGCACCGTTAACCCGGTCGATGCCAAATATTGCACACACACTCCCTGGATGCCAACGATGAACCTCTACCCCAACATTTCCAGAACGGCCTGTTATAGCGCCACCAGGAGGCCGCTTTGTGCAAAACAAGTTTTTGGACAGTACACCTACATATTTTGTCCAAACATCACGCAAATTGGTACACAGTCTCTCTAGAGCCATTCAACGAAACGGGTCTTTCAGATTTCTCATACTCCATCCTGATTGGCTAAGATTGGCTTCCAAAGTTCGCAGGAGTGCTCAGTTTCAAACAAAATGCTGCAAATCATGAACACATCGTGTGATTTCCGTGACATTGTGCACGCACATTCCCACTAGGCCGAGGAAGAAATGCCACATGAACATTTTCAACTAACTGGCCGAAAAGTGTTTTGACCTAACTGCACGGATCTGTGGATAACTTTGTATGCCAACTCCCTAGAGGCCAAGGAAAAACCTTTGCCTGGAATTTTTCACATCTGCTCTTTATAGCGCCACCAGGAGGCCGACATATGTAAAACACATTTTCTAATATTACTCCTTCAGAATTTATCCTAATTTCACGCAAGTCGGTACACATCTTCTTCATAGTCATGTAATCAAGACGGGTTTGTTTGATTTCTCATCATCCACCCTCATTGGCTACGATTGGCTTCTAAACTTTTCAGGAGTAGCCCGCTTTGTACCCGTTTTGTACAAATCGCCACAACTACTCAACGCAGCGTCCGATTGTGGTGAAACTGTGCATGCATATTCCCACTAAGCTTTGGAAGAAATGCCACTTGACAGTTTTCAAATCAGCCTCATGGTGGCGCTACAACAGGCCAAGCTGTGTCACACACACACACGTTTATATTGCTCCTAAACATTTTGCCAAACATCACACACACACTCCTATCCTCCTGGTGGAGACCTGTGCCCAGAAGGGCACTTTTTCTAGTTTAGTGCTGATATTGAAGGTAAGTGAGCATAGTTTATTATCTTTGGCTGTCGGGCAGAAACCTTGTATCTCCATAGTTCAACCTTTTGTAAATTGATGTCCTTACTTGGTCATGCTACAGTGTCTCACACTAAAGTAGCAAATGGCTGATCTACACGCTCACAATGCAAAGATCATCCATTATTGAATATTTCGTTTTTATTTAATATAACATATTATATTTAATATATCGAACCGGTGTGAAGTATAAAGAGCTTGTGACTAAATAATAACATTGGAACACAGATTATTATATTAATAATATCGGATCACAGGTTCTCTTTTTTGGTCCAGAAAAGTAACTGTTTTGGACGTGCAAGGTTTCTACCCGACCTTTCATCTTCTCTTCTATTCTTTGCTTTAATAAAGTTATTTGTTTTTGTGGTCAGAGTTTTTAATCGCATTTCGCTTTATTTTTTTACAAGTAATTTCTTTCTTTCTTATCTATCACTAGTTATTCACTAGTGTATGTGGTGCGTGAGTCGGGTCGTGTCTCGCGTACAGTTTCTAATTTGATTGGAGCTGTATCGTTTCATGTCATTTGTGTTGCGTCACTTGCCGGTAAAGCGTCATCACGTCAGTTCACATCAGATATGAACACAGGCCCGATATGTGATGTGCATTTATGTGATTTTATTTTTTAATGTGATTATTTCACAGCAATTGCGGATAGCTCGTCGCACGCCATACACATTTTGTTTATTGCTGGTGTGTTCTAATGTCAGTGTTGTATGTTGTGTACTAATGTTCATAGTGTTCCTGTATTGCTGACAAATCCTGGGGTGCAAAGAATGCTGCTGCCATTGCATAATTTGCACCTTGTATAATTTATGTCAATCGTCCACAAATGGCATAAATTGTATATATATATATTTTTTTAAATGTAGGCAATTCTAGTAAACACTTTTTACATGTCAATTTTAAAATAATGTGGGACAACTGGCACGAAAACCAAGGCCAACTGCTTGGGCGGAGACCAAGAAAATCTATTTTTGTTCATGTTCATAAAGAGCTCCAAGTGCTTAAAGTGAAAAGTGCAGCAGCAAACCTCTAGGTCATAAGACTATTGTTGGTGCTATATTATCAGATCTAATTTGTGAGTAAAGCTTCATTATGTAAGCCCACATCACCTATGAACACAGGCCCGGTATGTGATGTGTGTTTGTCTCGTCTCATTTCACATTTGTGAGTAAGGCTTCATCACGTCATCCCCACATCACATGATGATCTTAGGGTTAGGTTAGGTATGTGATGTGGATTGATGTGGATGTATGTCTTTTATAATGTGCGAGTGAATTGCTTCATCACGTCAGTTCAGATCACATTATGTGGTGTGTATTGATGTGATTGATTTATGCTGCCATTTGCAGCTAAAACTTAATTCATGCCAGTCAGTAGGCGAGGCATTGACGATGGGCCTATGACCCAAACGTTTTCTGCTGTACTTTTCACTTTTAGCACTTTGCAGCACTTTATGAGCACGGAAAAATAAAATATTTTCTTAGTTTATGTCTGAGGCGTTTTCCTTAAGGTATTGAGTCTTCTTCCGGATTTCCATTGTATAAAGACATAATCATGGCTATCATTTATAGTCTGTTGATTCAAATTGTTATGAATGTGAGTGATTTTGGACCTGTAAATTATAAAACAAACTAAGGCACTGGTGTGGTACTGCTGGTTTAACAGAACGGGGTTCAACTCCCTGCGGTGCCCTCAATTAGTTTTATTTACATGGTTCATTTTCTGCTCATTGTGTTTCCTTTTCATAGATTATAAGGTTCTTTACTGTTTACCCTACAGTTGGGTTACAAGTGTATTTAGGGACCAAGCCCGAAGGGACTCTTGGGCCCTTATTTTTCATCTGAAAATGACTGTCCTGATTTCTGATCACCCCATCTGATATCCGATCGGGACAACCTCTAGAGGGCAATGCCAAATGGTGAGAGCGCGAAGCCCACAACCATTGGCAATGGGTGGTGCTATAGCGCTCAACTGAAAATGCAAACTTTAAACGGGCATAACTCATGAACCGTTTGACCGTGAGCAATACAACTTTGATACCCTTTCGTGTTCTGACTTTTGACCTCTGACCTTTAGATCACCTGCCATTTTGAATTGAATCTCTCTCCTCTCGGGAACTTTGATAAAAATGCCCAAACATTTCTACACATGACCTTTGGCCCTATACCGATACATCAGAAGTTAAAAAAGACAGGCTATAGTCCATCGTCTCGGAGCGCATGCTATAGGGTGCAATTTTTCATGATTAAGGAGGTTTTGAAAAAAAGGTGAAAAGCGACAGGCTATAGTCCATCGTCTCGGAGCGCATGCTATAGGGTGCCATTTTTCACGATTTCGGAGGTTTTGAAAAAAACGTGAATCACGGAAAAGCGACAGGCTATATATATAGTCCATCGTCTCGGAGCGCATGCTATAGGGCGCCATTTTTCACGATTTCAGATAATTCAAAAAAAGGTGAAATATCGGAAAAGCGACAGGCTATAGTCCATCGTCTCGGAGCGCATGCTATAGGGTGCCATTTTTCACGATTTCGGAGGATTTGAAAAAAAGGTGAAAATCACAGAAAAGCGACGGGCTATATTCCATCGTCTCGGAGCGCATGCTATAGGGTCCCATTTTTCACGATTTCGGAGGATTTGAAAAAAAGGTGAAAATCGGAAAAGCGTCAGGCTATATATAGTCCATCGTCTCGGAGCGCATGCTATAGGGCGCCATTTTTCACGATTTCAGAGAATTCAAAAAAAGGTGAAATATCGGAAAAGCGACAGGCTATAGTCCATCGTCTCGGAGCGCATGACATAGCGTGCCATTTTTCACGATTTCGGAGGATTTGAAAAAAAGGTGAAAATATCGGAAATGCGTCAGGCTTTATATAGTCCATCGTCTCGGAGCGCATGCTATAGGGTGCCATTTTTCACGATTTCGGAGGATTTGAGAAAAAGGTGAAAATATCGGAAAAGCGACAGGCTATAGTCCATCGTCTCGGAGCGCATGCTATAGCGTGCCATTTTTCACGATTTCGGAGGATTTGAAAAAAAGGTGAAAATATCGGAAAAGCGTCAGGCTATATATAGTCCATCGTCTCGGAGCGCATGCTATAGGGCGCCATTTTTCACGATTTCAGATAATTCAAAAAAAGGTGAAATATCGGAAAAGCGACAGGCTATAGTCCATCGTCTCGGAGCGCATGCTATAGGGCGCCATTTTTCACGATTTCAGATAATTCAAAAAAAGGTGAAAATATCGGAAAAGCGACAGGCTATAGTCCATCGTCTTGGAGCGCATGCTATAGGGTGCCATTTTTCACGATTTCGGAGGATTTGAAAAAAAGGTGAAAATCACAAAAGCGACGGGCTATAGTCCATCGTCTCGGAGCGCATGCTATAGGGTGCCATTTTTCACGATTTCGGAGGATTTGAAAAAAAGGTGAAAATCACAAAAGCGACGGGCTATAGTCCATCGTCTCGGAGCGCATGCTATAGGGCGCCATTTTTCACGATTTCAGATAATTCAAAAAAAGGTGAAAATATCGGAAAAGCGACAGGCTATAGTCCATCGTCTTGGAGCGCATGCTATAGGGTGCCATTTTTCACGATTTCGGAGGATTTGAAAAAAAGGTGAAAATATCGGAAAAGCGACAGGCTATAGTCCATCGTCTCGGAGCGCATGCTATAGCGTGCCATTTTTCACGATTTCGGAGGATTTGAAAAAAAGGTGAAAATATCGGAAATGCGTCAGGCTTTATATAGTCCATCGTCTCGGAGCGCATGCTATAGGGTGCCATTTTTCACGATTTCGGAGGATTTGAAAAAAAGGTGAAAATATCGGAAAAGCGACAGGCTATAGTCCATCGTCTCGGAGCGCATGCTATAGGGTGCCATTTTTCACGATTTCGGAGGATTTGAGAAAAAGGTGAAAATATTGGAAAAGCGACAGGCTATAGTCCATCGTCTCGGAGCGCATGACATAGCGTGCCATTTTTCACGATTTCGGAGGATTTGAAAAAAAGGTGAAAATATCGGAAAAGCGACAGGCTATATATAGTCCATCGTCTCGGAGCGCATGCTATAGGGCGCCATTTTTCACGATTTCAGATAATTCAAAAAAAGGTGAAAATATCGGAAAAGCGACGGGCTATAATCCATCGTCTCGGAGCGCATGCTATAGGGTGCCATTTTTCACGATTTCGGAGGATTTGAAAAAAAGGTGAAAATCACAGAAAAGCGACAGGCTATAATCCATCGTCTCGGAGCACATGACATAGCGTGCCATTTTTCACGATTTCGGAGGATTTGAAAAAAAGGTGAAAATATCGGAAATGCGTCAGGCTTTATATAGTCCATCGTCTCGGAGCGCATGCTATAGGGTGCCATTTTATAGTCCATCGTCTCGGAGCGCATGACATAGCGTGCCATTTTTCACGATTTCAGAGAATTCAAAAAAAGGTGAAAATATCGGAAATGCGTCAGGCTTCATATAGTCCATCGTCTCGGAGCGCATGCTATAGGGTGCCATTTTTCACATTTTCAGAGAATTCAAAAAAAGGTGAAAATCACGGAATAGCGACAGGCTATAATCCATCGTCTGGGAGCGCATGACATAGCGTGCCATTTTTCACGATTTCGGAGGATTTGAAAAAAAGGTGAAAATATCGGAAATGCGTCAGGCTTTATATAGTCCATCGTCTCGGAGCGCATGCTATAGGGTGCCATTTTTCACGATTTCTGAGGTTTTGAAAAAAAGGTGAAAATCACGGAAAAGCGACAGGCTATAATCCATCGTCTCGGAGCGCATGCTATAGGGTGCCATTTTTCACGATTTGAGCATTTGAAAAAAAGGTGAAAATATCGGAAAAGTGACAGGCTATAGTCCATCGTCTCGGAGCGCATGATATAGCGTGCAATTTCACGATTTCGGAGGATTTGAAAAAAAGGTGAAAATATCGGAAATGCGTCAGGCTTTATATAGTCCATCGTCTCGGAGCGCATGCTATAGGGTGCCATTTTTCACGATTTCGGAGGATTTGAAAAAAAGGTGAAAATCACAAAAGCGACGGCTATAGTCCATCGTCTCGGAGCGCATGCTATAGCGTGCCATTTTTCACGATTTCGGAGGATTTGAAAAAAAGGTGAAAATATCGGAAAAGCGTCAGGCTATATATAGTCCATCGTCTCGGAGCGCATGCTATAGGGCGCCATTTTTCAGAGAATTCAAAAAAAGGTGAAAGTATCGGAAAAGCGACAGGCTATAGTCCATCGTCTCGGAGCGCATGACATAGCGTGCCATTTTTCACAATTTCAGAGAATTTAAAAAAAAGGTGAAAATCACGGAATAGCGACAGGCTATAATCCATCGTCTCGGAGCGCATGCTATAGCGTGCCATTTTTCACGATTTTGGAGAATTAAAAAAAAAAGGTGAAAATCACGGAATAGCGACAGGCTATAATCCATCGTCTCGGAGTGCATGCTATAGGGTGCCATTTTTCACGATTTCAGAGAATAAAAAAAAAAATTGAAAATATCGGAAAAGCGACAGGCTATAGTCCATCGTCTCGGAGCGCCATGCTATAGCGTGCAATTTCACGATTTCGGAGGATTTGAAAAAAGGTGAAAATATCGGAAAAGCGACAGGCTATAGTCCATCGTCTCGGAGCGCATGCTATAGGGTGCCATTTTTCACGATTTCAGAGAATAAAAAAAAAAGGTGAAAATATCGGAAAAGCGACAGGCTATAGTCCATCGTCTCGGAGCGCGTGCCATTTTTCACGATTTCGGAGGATTTGAAAAAAACGTGAAAATATCGGAAAAGCGACAGGCTATAGTCCATCGTCTCGGAGCGCATGCTATAGCGTGCCATTTTTCACGATTTCGGAGAATTAAAAAAAAAGGTGAAAATATCGGAAAAGCGACAGGCTATAGTCCATCGTCTCGGAGCGCCATGCTATAGCGTGCAATTTTTCACGATTTCGGAGGATTTGAAAAAAGGTGAAAATATCGGAAAAGCGACAGGCTATAGTCCATCGTCTCGGAGCGCATGCTATAGGGTGCCATTTTTCACGATTTCGGAGAATTAAAAAAAAAGGTGAAATATCGGAAAAGCGACAGGCTATAGTCCATCGTCTCGGAGCGCATGCTATAGGGTGCCATTTTTCACGATTTCTGAGGTTTTGAAAAAAAGGTGAAAGTATCGGAAAAGCGACAGGCTATAGTCCATCGTCTCGGAGCGCATGACATAGCGTGCCATTTTTCACGATTTCGGAGGATTTGAAAAAAAGTGAAAGTATCGGAAAAACGACAGGCTATAGTCCATCGTCTCGGAGCGCATGACATAGCGTGCCATTTTTCACGATTTCAGAGAATTCAAAAAAAGGTGAAAATATCGGAAATGCGTCAGGCTTCATATAGTCCATCGTCTCGGAGCGCATGCTATAGGGTGCCATTTTTCACATTTTCAGAGAATTCAAAAAAAGGTGAAAATCACGGAATAGCGACAGGCTATAATCCATCGTCTGGGAGCGCATGACATAGCGTGCCATTTTTCACGATTTCGGAGGATTTGAAAAAAAGGTGAAAATATCGGAAATGCGTCAGGCTTTATATAGTCCATCGTCTCGGAGCGCATGCTATAGGGTGCCATTTTTCACGATTTCTGAGGTTTTGAAAAAAAGGTGAAAATCACGGAAAAGCGACAGGCTATAATCCATCGTCTCGGAGCGCATGCTATAGGGTGCCATTTTTCACGATTTGAGCATTTGAAAAAAAGGTGAAAATATCGGAAAAGTGACAGGCTATAGTCCATCGTCTCGGAGCGCATGATATAGCGTGCAATTTCACGATTTCGGAGGATTTGAAAAAAAGGTGAAAATATCGGAAATGCGTCAGGCTTTATATAGTCCATCGTCTCGGAGCGCATGCTATAGGGTGCCATTTTTCACGATTTCGGAGGATTTGAAAAAAAGGTGAAAATCACAAAAGCGACGGCTATAGTCCATCGTCTCGGAGCGCATGCTATAGCGTGCCATTTTTCACGATTTCGGAGGATTTGAAAAAAAGGTGAAAATATCGGAAAAGCGTCAGGCTATATATAGTCCATCGTCTCGGAGCGCATGCTATAGGGCGCCATTTTTCAGAGAATTCAAAAAAAGGTGAAAGTATCGGAAAAGCGACAGGCTATAGTCCATCGTCTCGGAGCGCATGACATAGCGTGCCATTTTTCACAATTTCAGAGAATTTAAAAAAAAGGTGAAAATCACGGAATAGCGACAGGCTATAATCCATCGTCTCGGAGCGCATGCTATAGCGTGCCATTTTTCACGATTTTGGAGAATTAAAAAAAAAAGGTGAAAATCACGGAATAGCGACAGGCTATAATCCATCGTCTCGGAGTGCATGCTATAGGGTGCCATTTTTCACGATTTCAGAGAATAAAAAAAAAAATTGAAAATATCGGAAAAGCGACAGGCTATAGTCCATCGTCTCGGAGCGCCATGCTATAGCGTGCAATTTCACGATTTCGGAGGATTTGAAAAAAGGTGAAAATATCGGAAAAGCGACAGGCTATAGTCCATCGTCTCGGAGCGCATGCTATAGGGTGCCATTTTTCACGATTTCAGAGAATAAAAAAAAAAGGTGAAAATATCGGAAAAGCGACAGGCTATAGTCCATCGTCTCGGAGCGCGTGCCATTTTTCACGATTTCGGAGGATTTGAAAAAAACGTGAAAATATCGGAAAAGCGACAGGCTATAGTCCATCGTCTCGGAGCGCATGCTATAGCGTGCCATTTTTCACGATTTCGGAGAATTAAAAAAAAAGGTGAAAATATCGGAAAAGCGACAGGCTATAGTCCATCGTCTCGGAGCGCCATGCTATAGCGTGCAATTTTTCACGATTTCGGAGGATTTGAAAAAAGGTGAAAATATCGGAAAAGCGACAGGCTATAGTCCATCGTCTCGGAGCGCATGCTATAGGGTGCCATTTTTCACGATTTCGGAGAATTAAAAAAAAAGGTGAAATATCGGAAAAGCGACAGGCTATAGTCCATCGTCTCGGAGCGCATGCTATAGGGTGCCATTTTTCACGATTTCTGAGGTTTTGAAAAAAAGGTGAAAGTATCGGAAAAGCGACAGGCTATAGTCCATCGTCTCGGAGCGCATGACATAGCGTGCCATTTTTCACGATTTCGGAGGATTTGAAAAAAAGTGAAAGTATCGGAAAAACGACAGGCTATAGTCCATCGTCTCGGAGCGCATGACATAGCGTGCCATTTTTCACGATTTCGGAGGATTTGAAAAAAAAGTGAAAGTATCGGAAAAACGACAGGCTATAGTCCATCGTCTCGGACTTGTAAATTACAACAAAACAAACTAAGGCACTGGTTGTGGTACTTCCTGGTTTACCAGAACGGGGTTCAACTCCCTGCAGTGCCCTGCTGAATTTGTTTTATTTACATGATTTGAAAAAATCACGGAAAAGCGACAGGCTATAGTCCATCGTCTCGGAGCGCATGCTGTAGGGTGCCATTTTTCACGATTTCAGAGAATTAAAGAAAAGTGAAAATATCGGAAAAGCGACAGGCTATATAGTCCATCGTCTTGGAGCGCATGCTATAGGGTGCCATTTTTCACGATTTCGGAGAATTAAAAAAAAGGTGAAAAGATTGAAAAAGCGACAGGCTATATAGTCCATCGTCTCGGAGCGCATGCTATAGGGTGCCATTTTTCACGATTTTGTAGGATTTGAAAAAAAGGTGAAAATCACAGAAAAGCGACAGGCTATAGTCCATCGTCTTGGAGCGCATGCTATAGGGTGCCATTTTTCACGATTTCAGAGAATAAAAAAAAAAAAGGTGAAAATATCGGAAAAGCGACAGGCTATAGTCCATCGTCTCGGAGCGCATGCTATAGCCTGCCATTTTTCACGATTTCGGAGGATTTGAAAAAAAGGTGAAAATATCGGAAAAGCGACAGGCTATATATAGTCCATCGTCTTGGAGCGCATGCTATTTTTCACGATGTCGGAGGTTTTGAAAAAAAGGTGAAAATCACGGAAAAGCGACAGGCTATAATCCATTGTCTCGGAGCGCATGCTATAGCGTGCCATTTTCCACGATTTCGGAGGATTTGAAAAAAAGGTGAAAATATCGGAAAAGCGACAGGCTATATATAGTCCATCGTCTTGGAGCGCATGCTATTTTTCACGATTTCGGAGGTTTTGAAAAAAAGGTGAAAATCACGGAAAAGCGACAGGCCAACACTGTATCACAAGTAAAAGTCAAATCTCGACTTTTTGACAGACCCCGGGAAAAGTCAACGTTTGACTTTTCAAAAGTCAAATACTGACTTTTCTCAAGGGGGCGCTGTTTTTCCTTTGTCTTGTCAATATTAAACCGAGCGGGGTATCTCGGCCGTCCCTGGGCCGTTTCGTACAGGGGGAATCTCGTTCGAACCGGGCCGCCGTCCCGGACGCGCTCCCGGTGGTCTCGTGCCCAGGTGGGGGTCCGCGGGGGTCCGCGGGGGTCCACGGGGGTCCGCGGGGTATGAACACACACGCACGCGCGCACGCAGCACACACACGCGTGTGTATAGAGGGAGGGCGGGGAGTCTCAAGGTTCGGGGACCCCTAGGGACCCCCAGGGACCCCCCAGGGACCCCCACATGGTAACTCTTTCATTTCTCAACCGTTTTGGACAAGGGTGGGTTTGTTGGAATCGTGTCACCCCCGTTGGGCCGTTTTTGGGGGTCTCAAGGTTCGGGGACCCCTGGGGACCCCCCAGGGACCCCCACATGGTAACTCTTTCATTTCTCTACCATTTTGGACGGGGGTGGGTTCGTTGGAATCGTGTCGCCCCCCTGGGTGCGTTTTTGGGGGTCTCAAGGTTCGGGGACCCCTAGCAACCCCCAGGGACCCCCCCAGGGACCCCCACATGGTAACTCTTTCATTTCTCAACCGTTTTGGACGAGGGTGGGTTTGTTGGAATCTTGTCACCCCCGTGGGGGCGTTTTTGGGGGTCTCAAGGTTCAGGGACCCCTGGGACCCCCCAGGGACCCCCACATGGTAACTCTTTCATTTCTCTACCATTTTGGACGGGGGTGGGTTCGTTGGAATCGTGTCGCCCCCCTGGGTGCGCTTTTGGGGGTCTCAAGGTTCGGGGACCCCTAGGGACCCCCAGGGACCCCCCCAGGGACCCACACATGGTAACTCTTTCATTTCTCAACCGTTTTGGACGAGGGTGGGTTTGTTGGAATCGTGTCACCCCCGTGGGTGCGTTTTTGGGGGTCTCAAGGTTCGGGGACCCCTAGGGACCCCCAGGGACCCCCCCAGGGACCCGCACATGGTAACTCTTTCATTTCTCAACCGTTTTGGACGAGGGTGGGTTTGTTGGAATCGTGTCACCCCCGTGGGGGCGTTTTTGGGGGTCTCAAGGTTCGGGGACCCCTGGGGACCCCCAGGGACCCCCCCAGGGACCCCCACATGGTAACTCTTTCATTTCTCAACCGTTTTGGACGAGGGTGGGTTTGTTGAAATCGTGTCACCCCCGTGGCGGCGTTTTCGGGGGTCTCAAGGTTCGGGGACCCCTGGGGACCCCCAGGGACCCCCCAGGGACCCCCACATGGTAACATCATGTTTGAAGATCATGTTTGAAGAGAGAGACAACCCTAGCACACAACCCTAGCACACAACACACAACCCTAGTGTTTCGTGTTTTCTACGCGAACTCTATAATTAGCCAACTAGGGGCCAATTAAGGCACTTCTTGAGATATAACCTACATATTCTGATTCAGCGCCATTGGTTTAGTGGGGGTAGAAGGAGTTTTGGAGCAAAATGACTAAAATTCGAGAAAATATGATTTTTTTTTTACTTTCAAACAGCAATTTGACCCATTTCTAAGTCTTCTAGACAGTTAAAACTAACACCATTAGATTTCCCTTACTTGACATAGGGGGGGGAAGTGTATTTAGAGGAATCCTTAAAACATTGGATTTTTAGTGGCCTCCAACGCGCCAAAATGTGTCCGTTTGTTTTGAGCAGGCAATTATTTTCTTCTTCTCATCCAGCTGAATCCAATGAACTTGGTCCTGAGTCTCTACGACACTTCTAACTATCAAAGGTCACGCCCATGACCTTTGTATGGCGTCGAGGCCCTTTAAGGCTATAATCGACAGGGAATAACTAACAATTTTTCTAAAACAAAGGGTGTTTATCCATGTCTGAAGCACGGGGAATCCAATGGAATTGATTTCAAGTCTCTACGACACTTCTAAATATTTTAGATATTTTTTTAGACACGTTTTTTGGACCCCACAAACACAAACATTTTTTTTTTTTACATAAAATACTTAGTCTGACTCACCTTTTCACGCTGGATTTAATGGAATTGGTCCCGTTGAAAAAAAAAGTTTTGCTATTTTTCTAGCCTTTCTAAGGCCTCTAAGTCAAAACCCATTGGATATTAGGGGCCCATCTTTTAGTTTGTTATATAGCTTGTCAGGACGAACAATCTGATATGTGTTTCTCCACACACGGTCATGTGGTTCAGAAAACTAGGGTTAGACTTTAAAGCGCGATAGCTCCTCCCACAAAGGTCGAAAATGGGCGTGCCTTACATCCACGCATAGCTATCGATTTGACGAACGCGCCAATATGTGTCTCCCCGCACACGGACCTGTGGTTCTCAAAATTAGGGTTAGCATTTCACCATTCAATACACTCTAAGGTTTACCATGTCTATAAAGCTTGTGGATTACAGGTCAGAGTTGGAGAACTCTTGCTACGGGTGTCGCACGAGAAGGGCGGACCTATCGGAGCGTAGATCTTGGAGAGCTGTACGCGCCCATGTGAATTACTTGGCTGACGGACCTATCGTTCCCGAGCTATCGCGCATTGAAAACTAACCCTAACGCTAGCCAATTAAGAGAACCGTAAGTCCGTGTGCTGGGAAACACATATCAGCGTGTTCAGCTTGTCGTGCTGAGTCCGAAAATGGTCTCACTTTTTTCCAGACATGTTTCGAGGGCAAGGGACCGATAGGAGGCGTTTACACCCACTAGAACTAGAGACTGGCAGGACACAACTCAGGACAGGAGTCCTTAGTTTGTGTTGGCTACACCACACTCCTCCATCGCATCCTCATTTCAGATTTGATTTGGTTGTGAATGATAGCCTACATCTGATATATGGTTGGTCAGTATAGCCAGGTAACTTCGAACCCTGGAAAGTATGCAAACTGACAATAAAGTACTATATAATATAATATCACATATCATGCTATGTCTCAGCCATGAAATGTTGAAATTAAAACTTGGTTGTAGTAGCAGTAAAACTAATTGAAAGCCTGTCAACCTGGAAAGTAACAAACACTATGTC